>NC_054382.1:135780697-135897967 GCF_017654675.1 Xenopus laevis | reverse complement strand
GCTTAAATTAAATCCCCCTAAACTGCATCCCCTAAAAAAAAGTCTAAAAACAATCCTGCCTTAATTTAAAGTCCTAAATAAAGCCTCGAAATACATCCCTAAATAGATCCCCTAAATAAAGCCCCTAAATACATCCCTAAATAAAGTCCTAAAAACATCCCTTAAATAAAAGCCCTAACATTAAAGCCCCTAAATACAATCCGAAATAAAGCCACTAAATACAGTCCTTAATAAACCCCTAATGCATCCCCTAAATACAAGTCCTAAAAACATCCCCTAAATAAAAATAAAGGCGCTCTAAATATATCCCGAAATTAAAGCCCTAAATACGTCCCTAAAATTAAAGCGCCTGAAATGCATCCCCTAAATAACAGTTCCTTGAAAACATCCCCTAAATAAAGCCCTAAATACATCCCGAAAAATAAACCCCTAAATACAGTCTAAATTTAAAGCGGCCTAAATGCAATCCCCTAAATAAAGAAGCCACTCATAACTCCAAATAAAGAACCTAAACAGCCCTAAATAAACCCTAAATGCATCCCCTCAATAAAGCCCCTAAAAAGCCCCCTAAATAAAAGCCCCTAAATAAAGACCCTGAAATGCATAAACTAATTCAAAGCCCCTAAATGAAGTCCCTAAATAAACCCTAAATGATCCCCCTAAATACAGTCCCTAAATAACCCCCTAAATGCCATCCCTAAAACAGTCCTACTAAAAACACATTACCTAAATAAAGTCACCTAAAATAAGCGCCTCTAATATTATCCCTACGAATAAAGCCCCAAATACAGTCCCTAAAGAGTCATAAATACATCCCAAAATAACAGCCCTAAATACAGTCCTTAAATAAACCCACTAAATGCATCCCTAAATAAAGTCTAAAAACATCCCAAAATAAAGCCCCTAAATAACACGCCCTAAATACAGCCCTAAATAAACCCGACTACAATGCATTCCTCTAAATAAAGAACCTAGAATACACATCCCCTAAATAAAGCCCCTAAATTACACAGTCCCTAAATACTACCCCAAATGCATCCCCTAAATAAAGTTCCTAAAAACATCCCAAATAAAATCCCTAAATACAAACACCCTCTAATACATCACTAAATAACGCCCCTAAATACAGTCCCTAAAAAAGCGCCTAATGGCATCCCTGCTAATAAAGTCCTAAAAAACATCCCCTTAATAAAAGCTCACCCTAAATACATCCCGCAAAAAAGCCCCCTAAAACAAGTTACCTAAATAAACCCCCCCTAAAGTATCCCCATAATAAGTCCAAAAACATCCCCTAAATAAAGTCCCGAATAAACCCTAAATACATCCCCGAAATAAAGCCCCCTAAATACGTCCCTAAATTATACCCCTAAAATGCATCCCCTAAATAAAGTCCTCTAAAACATCCCTCAAGAACCCCCTAAATATGCATCTTAAATAAAGTCCTAAAAACATCCCCTAAATTAAAAGTCCCTAAATAAAAGCCCCCTAAATACATCCTCTAAATTAGAGCCCCTAAATACAGTCCCTAAATACACCCCCTAATGCATCCCCTAAATAAAGTCCTAAAAACATCCCCTAAATATAAGTCCCTAAATAAAGCCCAAATACATCCCCTAAATAGAGCCTGCTAAATTACAGTCCCTACATGAAACCCCCAAGATGCATTCCCCTAAAGTAAAGTCCTAAAAACATCCCCCTAAATAAAGTCCCTAAATAAAGCCCCAAATCAGATCCCCGAAATAAAGCCCCTAAATACAAGTCCCTAAAATAAACCCTCAAATGCATCCCCTATAAAGTCCCTAAAAAATCCCCTAATAAAGCCCCTAAAATATATCCCCGAAATAAAGCCCCTAAATAAGTCACTAAATTAAAGCCGCTCTAAACTGCATCCCCTAAAAAAAGTCCTTGAAAACATCCCTAAATTAAAGGCCCAAATCATCCCAAAATAAAGCCCCTAAATACAGTCACAATAAGCGCCTAAATGCATCCCCTAATTAAGCCCATACAAATCCACAGAAATAAAGAACCTAAATACAGTCCTAAATAAAACCCCTAAATGCATGCCCCTCAATAAAGCCCATAAAATAAAGCCCCTAAATAAAACCCCTAAAGACCTAAATGCATAACCTAAATAAAGCCTCCTAATGCCCCAGTCCCAAATAAAACCCCTAAATGCCATCCCTAAATACAGTCCCTAAAAAAGCCCCCAAATGCATCCCTAAATAAAGTTACTAAAAACATACCTAAAAATAATGTCCCATAAATAAAGCCTTAAATATATCCCCTAAATAAAGCAAACCTAAATACAGTCCTAAATAGTCATAAATACATCCCCAAAATAAAAGCCCCTAAATTCAGTCCTTAAAATAAACCCACTAAATGCATCACCCTAAATAAAGTCCTAAAAACACCCCTAAATAAGCCACTCTAGAATAACATCCCCTAAATAAAGCCCCTAAATACAAGTCCCTAAATAAACCCCCTAAAATGCATCCCTAAATTAAAGCACCCTAAATACATCCCTAAAATAAAGCCCCCTAAATACAGTCCCTAAAGCTATACCGCCTAAATGCATTCCCCTTAAATAAATCCTAAAAACATCCCCAAAATAAAAATCCCTAAATAAAACCCCTAAATAGCAATCCACTAAAATAACGCCCTAAATACCAGTCCCTAAATAAAGCGACCTAAATGCATCCCTAAATAAAGTACTTGAAAACATCCACCTAAATAAGCCTTTAAATATTCCCCCGAAATAAAGCCCCTAAATACGAGTCCCGTAAATAAAGCGCTTAAATGGCATGTTCCCCTTAAATAAAGTCTGAAAACATCCCCTTAAATAAACCCCTAAATACTATCCCAAAAAAACCCTAAAAATACAGTTCCCTAAATAAAGCGCGTAAATGCATCCCCTAAATAAAGCCCATAAAATCCGCCCAAATAAAGAACCTAAATACAGTCCCTAAAAATAAACCCCCTAATGCATCCCCTCAATTAAAGCCCCTAAATAAGACCCTTAAATGCATAACCTAAAAATAAACCCCTAAATGCAGTCCCTAAATAAACCCCTAAATGCATTCCCCTTAAATAACCGAGTCCCTAAATAAACCCCCTAAATGCATCCCCCTAAAGTTACTAAAAAACATACCTAACAAAGTCCTTAAATAAAGCCTCTAAATATAATCCCTAAAATAAAGCCCCTAAATACAGTCCTAAAAGTTCATAAATACATCCCCAAAATAATAGCCCCTAAACTACCAGTCCTTAAAATAAACCACAAATGCATCCCTAAAATAAAGTCCTTAGATACATCCCCGTAATAAAGCCCCTAAAAATACATACCCCCTAAATAAAGCCCCCTAAATACATCCCTAAATAAACCCCCTAAATGCATCCCTAAATAAAGCACCTAGAATAACATCCCCTAAATTAAAGTCCCCCTAAATTACCAGTCCCCTAAATATACCCACCTAAAATGCATCCCCTAAAAAGTCCTAAAAACAATCCCAAAATAAACCTAAACTAAAACCCTAAATACATCACTAAATAACGCCCTAAATACAGTCCCTAAATATAAGCGCCTAAAATGCATCCCCTTAAATAAAGTTCCTAAAAACATCCCCTAAATAAAGCCCCTAAATACATCACCGAAATAAAGCCCCTAAATACTAGTACCTAAAGGAAAACCCCTAAATGCATACCCCTAAAATAAAGTCCTAACAAACATCCCTAAAATAAAGCCCAAAAATAAAAGCCCCCTAACATACTCCCCGAAAATAAAGCCCGCCTAAATACAAGTCCCTAAATAACAACCCCTAAATGATCCCTAAATAAAGTTCCTAAACCCATCCCCCTTAAATAAAGTTCCCTAAATAAAAGCCCTAAATACATTCCACGATAAATAAATGCCCCTAAAGACCGGTCCCTAAAATATACCCCTAAAGCATTCCCCTAGCAATAAAGTCCTTTTAAAACATCCCTAAATAAAACCCCTAAAGTACCCACTAATAACGCACCCTAACATACAGGCCTAAATAAAGCGCCTAAATGCATCCCCTAAATGCAAAGTCCTCAAAACATCCCCTAATAAAAGCCCCTACATACATCCCGAAAAAAGCCCCAAATACAGTCCCTAATAAAACCCCCTAAATGCATCCCCTAAATAAGTCCTAAAAACACTCCCTAAAATAAAGCCTCTAAATAAAGCCCCTAAATACATCCCCGACCCCAATAAAGCCCTAAATAGCCGTCCCTAAATAAACCCCTAAATGCATCCCTAAATAAAGTTCTAAAAAACCCCCTAAATAAAGTCCCTAAAAAAAAAAACCCTAAAATGCATCACCTATAATTAAAGCCTCTAAAATACAGTCCCGTAATAATAGCGTCCTAAATGCATCACCTAAATAAAGCCCCTAAATAAAGCCCCCTAAATGCATCACCTAAATAAAGCCCCTAAATACAGTCCCTAAATAAGCCCCTAAATGCATCCCTAAATTCAGAAGCCCCTAAATACCATCCTCGAAATACTAGCCCCTAAATACCAGAGTCCCTACAATAACTCCCCCTAGAATGCATCCCCGTTAAATACAGCTCCTAGAAAAGCATCCCTAAAAAAGCCTAAATAAAGCCCCCTAAATCACCGTCCCTAAATAAAGCGCCTCAATTGATCCCTCTTAATTAAAGCCCCTAAATACACCCCTAAAATAAGCACCTAAATGATCCCCTAAATAATAGTTCTTAAAAACATCCCCTAAATTACAAAGTCCCATAAATTAAAGCCCGTAAAATACATCCCCGAAAATAAAAGCACCTAAATACTGATCCCTTAATTAAAGTGCCTAATGCATCCACTCAACATAAATCCCTAAATAAAGTCCATTAATTAAACCCTAATGCATCCCCAAATACAATCTAAAACATTGCCTTAAATAACAGTCACTAAAATTAACCCCTAATACATCGCGGAAATTAAAGCCCTAAATACAGTCGCCTAAATAACACCCCCTATAATGCATCCCTAAATAAAGTCGCAATAAAAACATGCCCCTAAATTAACAGCCCTACATAAAGGCCATCTAAAATAATCCCCTAAATAAAGCCCCTAAATAAAGTCCACAAACATCCCTAAATAAAGTCCTAAATAAAGCCCCTAAATAGCATCCGAAATAAAGCCTCCTAAACTACAGTCCCTAAATAAACCCCCTAACCCATGCATCCTAAATAAAGTCCTAAAAACAATCCCCTAAATAAATTCCTAAACTAAAAGCCACCTAAATACATCCCCCTAAATAAAGCCACCTAAATACAGTCCCTAAAATAAAGCCGCCCTTAAACTTCATCCCCTACAATGCATCACCTAAATAAAGCCCCCAAAAACAAAGTCTTCCCTAAATAATGCCCCTAAATGCTCCCCAAATAAAGCGCCTAATGCATCCCCTAAATAAAGTCCTAAAAACATACCCACTAAATAAATCCCTAAAATTAAGCACCTAAGTGCACCCCTAAATAAAGCCCCTAAATACAGTCCCTAATAAGCCCTAAACCAGTCCCTAAATAAAGCTCCTAAATGCATCCCCTAAATATAGTCCCTAAATAAAGCGCCTAATGCATCCCCTAAAATAACAAGTCCTAAAAACATCCCCTAAATATAAGTTCACCCTAAATAAAGCCCTCTAAAATACATCCCCTAAATCAAAGTCCCCATAAATACATCCCCGAAATAAAGCCCCTAAATACAGTCCCTAAATAAACCCTCTAAATGCATCCCCTAAATAAAGTCCTAAAAACATCCCCTAAATAAAGCCTCTAAATATATCCCCGAAATAAAGCCCCTAAATACAGTCCCTAAATAAAGCGCCTAAATGCATCCCCTAAATAAAGTCCTGAAAACATCCCCTAAATAAAGCCCCTAAATACATCCCCAAAATAAAGCCCCTAAATACAGTCCCTAAATAAAGCGCCTAAATGCATCCCCTAAATAAAGCCCATAAAATCCCCGAAATAAAGAACCTAAACACAGTCCCTAAATAAACCCCCTAAATGCATCCCCTCAATAAAGCCCCTAAATGCATCCCCTAAATAAAGCCCCTAAATAACAACCCCTATAATAAGACCCTAAATGCCATAAACCTTAAAAAAGCCCGCTAAATGCAGTCCCTAAATGAAACCCCCTAAAGCATCCCCTAAATAAGTCCTTAAATAACCCCCTAAATGCATCCCCTAAATAAAGTACTAAAAACATACCCTAAATAAAGTTCCCTAAATAAAAGCCTCTAAATATATCCCCTAAATAATAGCCCCTAAAATACGAGTCCACTAAATATTCATAAATACATCCCCAAAAATAAAGCCCCTAAATAAAGTCCTTAAATAAACCCCGACTAAAATGCATCCCTAAATAAAGTCCTAAACATCCCCTAAAATAAAAGCCCCTAAAATACATCCCTAAATAAAGCCCCAAATACAGTCGCCTAAAAATAACACCCTAAATGCATCCTAAATAAAAAAAAAATACCTAAAACATCCCCTAAATAAAGCCCTACAATACAGTCCCTAAATAAACCCCCTAAATGCATCCCCTAAATAAAGTCCTTAAAAACATCCCCTAAATAAAGTCCCTAAATAAGCCCCTAATTACACCCCTAAATAAGCCCTAAAGACAGTCTAAATAAAGGCCTAAATTCATCCCCTAAATGCATCACCTAAATAAAGCCCCTAAATACAGTCCCTAAATAATGCCCCTAAAATGCATACCCCTCAAATAAAGCGCCTAAATGGCATCCCCTAAGATAAAAGTCCTAAAAACATCCCTAAATAAAAGTCCCTAAATAAAGCCACCTAAGTGCAATTCCCCTAAATAAACCCCTAAATACAGTTCCCTAAATAAAGGCCCCTAGAGTGAGCGTCGCCTAAATAAAGCTCCTAAATGCATCCCTAAACTATAGTCCCTAATAAAGCGCCTAAATGCATCCCTAAACTAAACGTCCTAAAAACATCCCCTTAAATAAAGTCCCTAAATAAAGCCCTTAGCAATACATCCCCCTAAATAAAGCCCTAAAATACATCCCCGAAATAAGAGCCCCTAAAACAGTCCCTAAATAAAGCCCTAAATGCATCCCCTCAATAAAAGTCCTAAATTAACATCCCCCTAAATAAGCCCCCTAAATACATACCGCAGAAATACAAGCCCCTAAATACAGTCCCTAAATAAACCCCCTAAATGCATCCCCTAAATAAAGTCTAAAAACATCCCCGAAAAATAAAGCCTCTAAATATATCCCGAAAATAAAGCCCCTACAATACAGTCCCTAAATAAAGCGCCCCTAAATGCATCCCCTAAAATAAAGTCTGAAAACATCCCCTAAATAAAGCCGACCCACTAAATAAACATCCCAAAATAAAGCCCCTAATACCAGTCCCTAAAAATAAAGCGCTAAATGCCATCCCTCAAAATAAAGCCATAAAATCCCCGAAATAAAGAACCTAAACACAGCGTCCCTAAATAAACCCCCTAAATGGCATCCCCTCAAATAAAGCCCCTAAATGCATCCCTGCAATAAAGCCTAAATAAAACCCGCTAGGAATAAAGACCCTAAATGCCTAAACCTAAATAAACCCCTAATGCAGTCCCTACCCAATAAACCCCCAAATGCATCCCTTAATACATAGCCTAAATAAACCCCCTAATGCATCCCCTAAATAAAGTACTAAAAACATACCCTAAATTAAAGTCCTAAATAAACCTCTAAATATATCCCTGCAAATAAAGCCCTAAACTAGTCCCTAATAGTCCATAAATAAACATCCCCAAAATAAAGCCCTAAATACAGTCCTTAAACATTAAAACCACTAAATGCAATCCCTAAATAAAGTCCTAAAACATTCCCCTAAGATAAAAAGGCCCCTAAATACATTCCCCTTAAAAATAAAGCCCCTAAATCACAGTCCCTAAATAAACCCCCTAAATGCATTCCCCTAAATAAAGCACCTAAATACATTCCCCTAAATAAAGCCCCTTAAATACAGTTCCTAAAATTATAAACCCCTAAATTGCATCCCCTAAATAAAGTCTAAAAACATCCCCAATATAAAATCCCTAAATAAAACCCTAGAATACATCCACAAATATACGCCCCTAAATACAGTTCCCTAGAATAAAGCCCCTAAATACCGTCCCTAAATAAAGCCCCTTAAATGCATCCCCTAAATAAGAGTCTAAATACATCCCTAAATAAGCCTAAATTACATCTGCAAATAAAGCCCTACAATACAGTCCCTAAATAAACCCCCTAAATGCATCCCCTAAATAAAGTCCTAAAAAACATCTCTAAATAATAAGCCGCTAAATAAGAGCCTCGAAATACATCCCCTAAATACATCCCCTAAAAAAAGCCCCTAAAATACAGTCCTAAATAAAGTCCTCAAAACATCCCTTAAATAAAGTCCTAAATTAACGCCCCTAAATTACATCCGAAATAAGCCCCGTACAATACAATCCTATTAAACCCCCTAAATGCACCCCTAAATAAAGCTCCTAAAAACATCCCCTAAATAAAGCCCTAAATATATCCCGAAAAAAGCCCCTAATCAGTCCCTAAATAAAGCGCCTAAATGCATCCCCCTAAATAAATCCTGAAAACATCCCTAAATAAACCCCTAAATACATCCCCAAAATAAAGCCCCTAAATACAGTCCCTAAATAAAGCGCCTAAATGCATCCCCTAAATAAAGCCCATAAAATCCCGAAATAAAGAACCTAAATACAGTCCCTAAATAAACCCCCTGAATGCATCCCCTCAATAAAGCCCCTAAATAAAGCCCCTAAATAAAACCCCTAAATAAAGACCCTAAATGCATAACCTAAATAAAGCCCCTAAATGCAGTCCCTAAATAAACCCCCTAAATGCATCCCCTAAATACAGTCCCTAAATAAACCCCCTAAATGCATCCCCTAAATAAAGTACTGAAAACATACCCTAAATAAAGTCCCTAAATAAAGCCTCTAAATATATCCCCTAAATAAAGCCCCTAAATACAGTCCCTAAATAGTCATAAATACATCCCCAAAATAAAGCCCCTAAATACAGTCCTTAAATAAACCCACTAAATGCATCCCCTAAATAAAGTCCTTAAAACGATCCCTAAATAAAAAGCCACCCTAAATTACATCCCCATAATAAAGCCCTAAAATACAGTCCCCTAAATACAACTTAAATGCATCCCTAAAAAAGCACCACTAATAGTACATCCCCTAAATAAAGCCCCCTAAATACCAGTCCCTTAAATATACCCCCTAAATCGCAATTCCCTAAATAAAGTCCTAAAAACATCCCCAAAATAAAAATCCCTAAATAAACCGCGCTAAATACATCCACAAATAACGCCCCTAAATACAGTCCCTAAATACAAGCGCCTTAAATGCGATCCCCTAATAAAGTCCTAAAAACATCCCTAAAATAAAGCCCCTTAATACACCCCGAAATAAAGCCCCTAAATACAGTACCTAAATAAACCCCCCTAAATGATCCCCTAAAATAAAGTCCTAAAAAAACCCCTAAAAAAGTCCCTAAATAAAGACCCCTAAATACATCCCCGCAAATAAAGTCCCTAAATACAGTCCCTAAATAAAACCCCCTAAATGATCCCCTAAATAAAGTCCCTAAAAAACATCCCCTAAATAAAGTCCCTAAATTAACGCCCCTAAATACATCCCCCGAAATAAAGCCCCAATTAAAACCCGTCCTTAAAATATACCCCCTAAATGCATCCCCTAAATAAAGTCCTAAAACACCCTCAAGAACCCCCTAATGCATCCTTAAATAAAGTCCTTAAAAACATCCCCAAATAAAGTCCCTAAATAAAGCCCACTACAATTACATCCTCTAAATAGAGGCCCCTAAATTACAGTTCCCTAAATACACCCCCTAAGCATCCCTAAATAAAGTCCTAAACATCCCCTTTAAATAAGTCCCTAAATAAAGCCCCTAATACCATCCCCTTAAAATAGAGCCCCTAAAAATACAGTCCCTAAATAAACCCCCTAAATGCATCCCCCGTAAATGAAAGTTCCTAAAACATCCCCTAAATGAAAGTCCCTAAATAAAGCCCCTAAATAATCCCCGAAATAAACCCCTAAATCACAGTCCCAACATAAACCCTCCTAACATGTATCCCCTAATAAAGTCCTTAAAAACATCCCCTAAATAAAGCCTCTAAATATACCCGAAATCAAAGCCCACAAGATACAGTCCCTAAATAAAGCGCCTAAATGCATCCCCCTCTAAAAAAGTCCAAAACATCCCCTAAATACATCCCCAAAATAAAGCCTAAATTACAAGTCCCTAAATAAAGGCGCCCTAAATGCCATCCCCTAAATAAAGGCCCATTAAAAATCCCCGAAATACAAGAACCTAAATAACAGTCCCTAAATAAACCCCATAAATGCATCCCCTAAATACAGTCCCTAAATAAAGCGCCTAAATGCATCCCCTAAATAAAGTTCTAAATACATCCCCTAAATAAAGCCCCTAAATACAGTCCCTAAATAAAGCGCCTTAATACATCCCCTAAATAAAGCCCCTAAATACAGTCCCTAAATAAAGCGCCTAAATGCATCACCTAAATAAAGCCCCTAAATAAAGCCCCTAAATACATCCCTGAAATAAAGCCCCTAAATACAGTCCCTAAATAAACATCCTGAATGCATCCCCTAAAAAAAGTCCTGAAAACATCCCCTAAATAAAGTCCCTAAATAAAGCCCCTAAATACATCCCCGAAATAAAGCCCCTAAATACGTCCATAAAAGCGCCTAAATGCATCCCCTAAATAAAGTCCTAAAAACATCCCCTAAATAAACCCCGAAATAAAGCCCCTAAATACAGTACCTAAATAAACCCCCTAAATGCATCCCCTAAAGTCCTAAACATAAATAAAAACCCGCTAAATACAGTCCCTAAATAAAGCCCCTAATACTCCCCTAAATGCCTATACAGTCCCTAAATAAAGCGCCTAAATGCATCCCTAAATAAAGTTCCTAAAACATCCCCTAACATAAAGCCCAAATAAAGCCCCTAAATACCGATCCCTAAATAAACCCCCTAAATGCATCCCTAAATAAAGTCTCTAAATAAAGCCCTAAATACATCCCCTAAATACGACTAAATACAGTCCCTAAATAAGACCCAAAAAAGTCCGTCCCCTAAATAAAATCCAAAAAACATCCCCTAAATAAAGTCCTAAATAAGCATCCCTAAATACAGCCCTAAATACAGTCCAAATACAGACCCTAAATACATCCCTAAATACCCTAAAACAGACCCTAAATAGACCCTAAATAAAGCCCTAAATGCATCCCCTTAAATAAAGTCCTAAAAACATCCCCTAAATAAAGCCCCTAAATACAGTCCCTAAATAAAGTCCCCTGTTTTTTAAAATAAAAAAAAAAAGGGAAATAAATAAAGAGGAAGGAAATAAATAAAGAGGGAAATAAACATAGAGGATAAATAAATAAAAAGGAAATAAATATAAATAAAGAGGAAATAAATAGGAAATAAATAAAGAGGAAACAAATAGGAAATAAATAAAGAGGAAATAAAGAGGAAATAAATAAAGAGGAAATAAAATAAAGAGGAAATAAATAGGAAAAAATAAAGAGGGAAATAATAGGAAATAAAAAGAATAAATAGAAAATAAAGAGGAAATACATAAATAGGAAATAAATAAAGAGGAAATAAATAGGAAATAAATAGGAAATAAATAAAGAGGAAATAAGGAGGAAATAAAGAGGAAATAAATAGGAAATTAATAACAAGGAAATAAATAGGAAACTAATAGAGGAAATAAATAGAAAGGGTTACTTTTTATTTCTGTTTCATGACTACAAACAACTAGACACAGACATTTCTCTTCTTTTTCCTTTTCTCTCACTTTTACTTTTCATTTTGTCATTTGTGAAAAAAGAAATAAAATTCACCTTTCCAAGAAAATGGCGTCTTTCTTGAATATTCCCAGGCATGAAATAAAAGCAGCGGCCACTAGTGGCCAACTGGGCCTCCATGTGTCCCTGAGATGGGTGAGCAATAAATGTGCAGAGTGCAGCACTTGTATAATGTACAGACACATGAGGGCTAGGAATGGCTAGAGGAGGGGACAGGGCCAATGAGGGGCCACATAGAAATGTTATAGCAAAGCCCATGGGAGGATTGAGGAATGTGCAACTCCCTGCATGTGGACTAATGGGAGTTGTACAGTTGTTCTAATGAATGTGGCCCCAGTACTACAGGCAGCTAATGTGGGATTGTATGCTGAGGGCTTACTAGAAGCCTGGAGTGGATGCAAGTTGGACTGGAGTCAGTATCAGACACAGCACAAGCTGACTATTATTTCCCAGGGCCCATTATTCATGATGTCAGGGAAGCCACTCCCATTCCTCTGTGTCTCCCCCAGAGCCTCTGTGCCAGGCAACTCAACACTTTCCCACTGGTGACCCTCTATGAAAGGTAAGGGGGGGGGGGGGTTATTCTCATTAAAAACAGGTTAGTTCTCCTTTAAGGAATGCTGGGAGTTACTGTACATGTAATACTGAGGGTCACAGGGAATGCTGGGAGTTACTGTACATGTAATACTGAGGGTCACAGGGAATGCTGGGAGTTACTGTACATGTAATACTGTGGGTGACAGGGAATGCTGGGAGTTACTGTACATGTAATACTGAGGGTCACGGGGAATGCTGTGAGTTACTGTACATGTCATACTGAGGGTCACAGGGAATGCTGGGAGTTACTGTACATGTAATACTGAGGGTGACAGGGAATGCTGGGAGTTACTGTACATGTAATACTGAGGGTCACAGGGAATGCTGGGAGTTACTGTACATGTAATACTGAGGGTCACAGGGAATGCTGGGAGTTACTGTACATGTAATACTGAGGGTCACAGGGAATGCTGGGAGTTACTGTACATGTAATACTGTGGGTGACAGGGAATGCTGGGAGTTACTGTACATGTAATACTGAGGGTCACGGGGAATGCTGGGAGTTACTGTATATGTAATACTGAGGGTCACAGGCAGGGGTGTTACTATAGAGGAAGCAGACCCAGCGGCTGCAGGGGGGCCCAAGAGGTATAGGGGGCCCCATGAGGCCCTAATTCATATACAGTTTCAATAAATATTGGTAAAACAGATCAACCGCTATACATTTTGGGGGTCTGAAAAATTATTTGCTGTGGGGCCCAGTAATATCTAGTTACGCCACTGGTCACAGGGAATGCTGGGAATATTGGTACTAACCTGTATATAAATTCTGTAGCTTTTTTGCACTTTTTGGATTAGCCTCAGGTCTACGGCTGCAGTGGGGGTGTCACTTTATCTTCTGATACTGTAATTCTTGGGGACCCCCTGGAACCCCACACAGAGTGAGAGTCACTAAGAGTCACTAGGCTACTGAGCTTGTGATGGCTTTGGGGCTCTCCAGGTCACTAGCCTCACTCTCTTGCACTGCCGGGACCCTAGCCCAACACTGGCCCCCCACCCATAGGACCCTCACCTTCTGGCTCCTGCAGCCCCCCAGCTCTGCCCCATGAACCCCCACCTGCAACTGGAGAAGCAAAAGCAATGGCACGTGTGATTGTGGGAAGGGAAAAAGCCCTGGGGGGCTACAATAGAGATGTTGGGGTGACAAAGCTGCCTTCTGTACATCAGTGTATATGGGCCACAAGTACAAGCTCCATCTATAGTTGTTACACCAGGTGGAGCTACAAGTGTCTCAGTCAGTGTTGGACATGAATTGTGCTGTAACCACAGATGGAGCTTGAGTGTCTCCTCCCCTTTATCCTCATTGGCTGCACTAAATGTTTCTATTCTACAAATAAAGCGCAACACATGGGCTCCCAGGCTTTAGTAGGGCAATAAGCAAAAATCCTGGGCAGGGGCATGTGACTGTCAGTATCCAATGTGAACACAGGGAGCAGTTAATATTGATGTGAATGTGACCCCCGGGGGTGCAGAATGAGCCAGGAGGAGCCCACAGCCCCACATGCCCCCCTCCCCTGGGCACAGAGCTTGGTGAATTAGTTGCCATTTGGTTGCCATGTAGAGGAACACAGCACAGTCACAAGTAGGTAGAGACCCTGAAACTGCCACTGGCTAATAAACCTGTAGCCCATACAGACAAAGGGCAACTGCTCCCAAATCCTGAGAGAGAAACACAAACAAAAGATTTACTTCCAAATGAGACCATTTTAATCAGGAACATTGGTACCAACCTGCACATACACATTGCCTGGATTTCTATAGATACAATATATATATATATAATGTACTGTACTATTCTATAGATACAATATATATATATATATATAATGTACTGTACTATTTCTATAGATACAATAATATAATGTACTGTACTATTTCTATAGATACAATATATATATATATATATATATATATATATATAATGTACTGTACTATTTCTATAGATACAATATATATATATATAATGTACTGTACTATTTCTATAGATACAATATATATAATGTACTGTACTATTTCTATAGATACAATATATATATATATATAATGTACTGTACTATTTCTATAGATACTATATATATAATGTACTGTACTATTTCTATAGATACAATATATATATAATGTACCAGTCTGATGGGTGGATCATGGGAAGCTGCAGACTGCACTGGTAGAACAGAATGGAGCAGTCTAATATCACACTTGCTCCCCCGGGTACCACGAGCAGGATAGTTCTGTTTGTGTTGTTCATGTGGGAAGAAGGACTGTATACGTGTGTACTGGCCCTTTAATGTGTCGCACTGGTGTAACACACACATCACTAGTACTGGTTATGGTCACAATGTTGCTGGGCTGTACCACTCGCCTCTCTTACCTTTATTGAAGGGGGTGAACTGAAAGTCCGGCAGGTATTTCCTGAGCTTGTGGTTACTCGCAGTCTTCTTGAACTGCCCATCAGACTTTGTGCTGTCGAACTGAGGTCGGGGCAGTTAAGGGTAAAACATATTGTAGTCTAGTAGACTTCCAACAGTGAGGTGTTCTCTTCCCCATGGTCAACCACTCCCTGTGAAATGGACCTCCCCCAAGTACTCAAACCTCTTCCCTAAACCCCTGGGCTGTTCTCTTCCCCATGGTCAATCAGGAACCACTCCCTGTGAAATGGACCTCCCCCAAGTATTCAAACCTCTTCCCTAAACCCCTGGGCTGTTCTCTTCCCCATGGTCAGGCAGGAAAATCCTCCTGGAGAGAAAGTGAATCCATTAGGGGCCCAGTAATTAGCCAGGTCCAGTGCTCTGATTCTCTGTACTTCTTGCTCGTACTCTCCTCTCTGTCTCATGCTCAGGGGGGGAACTGCCCCCAGGGGAAGTGAATTCAATCTCCTATTGGATTGTGGGTAAGTAACCTGTCCCTTTCATTTGGGTCCAGATTCAGAGCTTTGTCCCTGGGTAAGTAAGGGTTAAATTCCCGTAGCCACTTAGTAGGGTGGGTTAACCCCTTCATTCCCTAACATGCATGGGCACTGCTGGTGAGTGAGTGTGTATTAGTGAGTGTGAGTACAGACACAGAGCATGTGTGTATCTATTAGACGTATAAATACTCAGCCCAAGGATACAATCAGCTCTCCCTTAAACTCCATGGCTGCTACGATGCTCTCGGCTGCTTCCTTGATGGACACCTCATCCTCCTCTCCAACTGAACAGAACAAGTCACAGATCAGCACATGAACCCAAATGAGCTTCAGTACAATGATAAACCCCCGACTTATGCTTCACACTTATTAGCTCCCCCTATAATATATATATATATATATATATATATATATATACACCCAGGTGTTATTAAGCTCATCTGCACTTTCAGCTTTTCTTTGCTGCCATTATCTCTAAGGCTTGTCTCTATCCATAGCCCTCCCTTCCTCTACTGCTCCAACTCCTTCTGAGAAGCCAATGGGCTGACAGGTATGTCATATACAGGTATAGCAGCACCTTCATCCCCAAACTACAACCATAATAATCTATGCTCACATATTCTACAACTGCCCCCTGTACTAAGCACAATTCAGCAGGAACAGTCCCCTAAGTTTGCTCATAGTCTGTACAGAGAGATCCCATAAAACTATGGCACATAGGTATTCCCTGTACTAAGCACAATTCAGCAGGAACAGTCCCCTAAGTTTGCTCATAGTCTGTACAGAGAGATCCCATAAAACTATGGCAGCATAGGTATTCCCTGTACTAAGCACAATTCAGCAGGAACAGTCCCTAAGTTTGCTCAGTATGTTCAGTATCATATGCATTGTCTGTATCTGCATTAGCCATGCTCAATAAATGTGGCAAGAACTGATATTAAATCGGCCTTTAGGCTACTCCCCATCCACCCGCAGTGATTTAGGTTACTGGGTTTCCATTTCGATGGTTATTTCTATTTAGATAAGTGACGACTGATGGAATGTTCTATGTACTTTGAAGTATTTTCTTCTTTCATTGAGTGGCTAGTGAGAAAAGAGATGGGCTCAGAGCTGGTCATTCACTGCCAGAAATCATTGAATCCTTTCATATGGCCAGCTAGAAATGTGGCATTAGCCCAGGACAAACAGTAGCCCCAACAACCACCATCACATTCCTGGGCATTGAAATAAACAGAGTGGTGGTAATGGAGTTCCGCCTGCTTAGGGAGAAGCTTATTAATGAAGCAAAACTCTGACCCTGAAGAAAATCACTTTGAGAGAAAAAGCCAAAAAGCTGAGGTCTAAAGCCCATTCCGGTTTCCAGATCCTCAGATGTTTCTCTGCTGAGTCCTTTAAGTAACAATTCGTCTCTATCTGGGAACCAATGATCTGGGGCAACAGAATTACTTTCCAATTGGGCATCTTGTTTTCGGGGTGCGGAATTATTCTTTTCTTAAGTGACAGACCTGCCCCTGTGGGACCCTGAGGTCTGTTGTACCTATTGGCTGGTGGGAATACAATACTTACCTCCCAATATTTTAGAAATAGAAATTTTTTAAATCATGGCCTTTTGTGGCCACACCCCCTAATTACCATGTTCATTTTACAAAATTTGGCAGGTTGTGAAAGATTGAACACATTTCTGTGGATTTTATGTTATTTCAGTTTTGCTAATGAAGATGAATTGCCCTTGAAGCTGCAAGTCCCAGTTTCCCCAGGAGACCTGCTTATCTTAAATAGTTACAATTGTTTCTTTGCTCACCTTAAATTCTTACATAAGAATCTAAGTGCACCTGCCACGTATTTGGAGCTCTCTGCCAAAAGCCAATGAAGTTTTAGAAACTGTAACGCTAACTTGGCCAGGCTGACCAAACAAGGGTTAATGTCCAGTTAGAGCTTAGAGCATGGGTTACTTGTGACTCAAACACCCCAGGCTTGGGCCTTCGCTGAATGGAAGATTTGAGGAATGGTGTAGTGCAACTAAAACTCTCAGGCTACTGGACAACAACAATAAGAATAATGGGCGCCAGGAGGTTCTTGCAGTATAACAGAATAACTTTTAATTTGTCCAAGACAAATGACCCACGGGTTTACTTACATCATTATAGAGACATTGGCAGAATATACAGACACACCAGCTCACACAGAGCCGACAGTAGATACCGGGGACTTTTCTCCAGAGACAACACCGTGACCTGGATCCTCACACAGGGGATCAGGGAACTCACTAGACCTAATCCCTATTAGTCGGTGTCCCTATATTAAAGTCTTGCCTGAGAGGAGAGCCACCTCCTTGTATCCCTCCTAGTTGGAGCCAAACTGCTCTTTCTATCTGTCCTCTCTATCTCACTCTCCTACAGAGTCTATTACAGATATATCCCTGCCACTCACTAGCCTCATTCACAGGGTCCCTGCTCCCCGACTTATCCTTCTACAGGACCTGGTCCCTCTAGGCACATGACTTTCTGGGCCTCAGGCTCCCTGGAAACACCCAGCTGGATCAGCATCCAGAAGCCAAAGAGGAAGCTCCACCCCTTCTCTCTCACTATACCAAGGGTTGACAGGACGTGGTCACAGCACCTCCTGGCCAATAGCACATCTATGCAAATTACGTCTAGCTACATGGAAATCTGCCCAGCAACTAGGGAGATCAGGATGTTTAGGGAGTTAAAGCCATAGGGGCACATTAACCGTATGGGTCCCTACAAAACTTTGTATCTTTTTCTGGCTGTTCAGTGCAGGAGATCGAAGAGAAAGTCGGGACATTTCAGTAACAATCCGGGACTGCAGGTAGAGCTGTCAAAATCGGGACTGTCCTGCAAAAAATGGGACAGTTGGGAGGTATGATTGACTGACTGAGATGTCAGTGTGCTGGGAGCTGCAGGGTGACAGTGAGTGTCGGGGGGATCCCGGTGGAACAGGATTGGGATGTGTTTCTGATACTGATCCAGTAACTCACACGGTGACTCCTTCTCCTGGAACCTGTATAAAAGCAATTGTCTTTGTCTGACATGTTCTGCCCCTCGTTAAGCAGATTCTAAATTCTAAAGTGATGTAATAATGACGAGCAGAAACTCAGCCGTGTCCCTTTAATGAACAAAACTCAACTCTTGCCCCAAAAGCTGATGATCCAGCTGTTGTCAGTCTGTGTATTATTTGAGACTAAGGGGCAAATTCACTAAGCGCCGAACGCTAGCGTTACTTTGCTAGCGTTACTTTGCTAGCGTTACTTCGCTAGCGTTTGTCATTTTCGTTACTGCGCAAATTCACTAACGAACGCTGGCGTAGTTTCGCTAGTGTTACTTCGCACCCTTACGCCTGGCGAAGTTTCGCTAGCGACGTAACTACGCAAATTCACTAACTTGCGCAGTGTACTGAACGCTACCTTTTACGCTAGACTTCCTTCGCCACCTCAGACCTGGCGAAGCGCAATAGAGTAGATAGGGATTGTTTCAAAAAAAGTAAAAAAATTTTCTAAGTCCCAAAAAACGCTGGCGTATTTTCTACATGATGGGTGATAGGCTGAAAAAGATCGAAATTTTTTTAGGGGCTCCCCTTCCTCCCCCCCTACATTTCCTGACTCATGGCAACTTACCTAGACAGTGGGCACATGTGTAGGGCAAAATAAAATTTTTATTTGATGATTTGAAGGTTTTCTAGGCATTTGTAGTGCTGATACGTATTCCTCCATTGAAATTTGAATTTCGCGCCGTATGCCACTTAGCCTTCGCTAGCGTAACTTCGCTTTACTTAGCGAATCAACGCTAGCGCAACCTTACGCTACCCCTGAGCGCAACTTCGGATTTTAGTGAATTTGCCCCTAAGAGAAACAGATGCTCTTCCCCTGCTCCGTTGACTTGAATGTGATCAACCTGTGAGGCCAGAGCCTGGTGCAGACTAATTACCTTCCAGCCTCTAATGACTTTATTGGATTCTTCAGAGTCTGTAAGGTTTGCTCTCAGGTGCTGCAGGTGTATGAACAATGAGAAGGTTCTATGTAACCCTGCTACTTCCATTGGTTCAGCCAGTCACACCCACTGGAAAGAGTCATAAGAAAAAAAGCAAATCATTAAAAAAAAACCTGTAAAAAAAATAAATAAATAAATACATATCAATTGAAAAGTTGTCTAGATCTAGCCATTCTGTAACATACTAAATGCTAAGTGAAAGGGGTAGTTCACCTTCAGGTTTAGTTTTACTATCTTATAGAACGGCTAATTCAAAGCAACCTCTCAATTGGTCTTCATTAATTTGTTATTTGCCTTTTTCGTCTGACTCTCTCCAGCTTTCAAATGGGGGTCACTGACCCCATCTAAAAAACAAATGCTATGTATTATTGCTACTTTTTATTACTCATCTTTCTATTCAGGCCTCTCCTATTCATATTCCATAATCCATATTTATATTCCATCATTTGGACCCTAGCAACCAGATGGCTGAAACTGCAAACTGCTGAATAAAAAGCAAAATAAGTCAAAAACCACAAATAATAAAAAATGAAAACCAATTGCAAATTGTCTCAGAATATCCCTCTCTACGTCATATTAAATATTCCCAGCATGCCATGTAGGATGCCTCTTTGCCTGATACTGGATCCCTGGAAACAAACTAAAGATTAGGGGTTGGTTATGGGAAATATACGAATATTCTATATACTAGCTGGGGGTTGTCTATGAATATTGGGTCAATCCTGAGTGTGTTGATGTTAAGTGAGTTAATGAGAGTTAATCTGCGCTCATATAATGAACTCACTAAATAAGCAGATCTTTTACAGATATTGGCACCCTGAAATGGACAGGACCCGGGTGATTAGATTGTTTGGCTCTTGGGAATTCTGAACCTGTCTGATTAATATCTGAACAATCTTTGGGGAGGACCTGATACATGGGCCAATAAGCATTCATAAGACTTTGTATGGTCACTATTATTGTGTAAATTGCACAGAGTTAACAAAGAGCAAGAGGCAGGGGTTATTCCACACGCAGAGACAGAGATGGGGTTAGGGGGGCACAGGACTGAAGCACAAGAGGAGGAAAAGTCAACTCTTCATCGCCTTCAGCCACACCACCCTGAAAGTGCCCGATCTCGTCTGATCTCGGAAGCCAAGCAGGGTCGGGCCTGGTTAGTACTTGGATGGGAGACCGCCTGGGAATACCAGGTGTCGTAGGCTTTTGCACTTTGCCCTTCTGAGCAGCAGGGGGCAGTCTCCTCTATGATTTTCATTCCTGGAACAGCCACAAAGCTGCCGGAGCTGGTGTTGCACAGACAGCTCTAGAAGGGAGCCACGAAAACACTGAATTTTACACGTGCAAACTTTGTTAGATAAGGGCATCTCTGCAATATATCAGCTGGGAAAGGCTAGCCCACAGGCTAAAGTACTCATGGAAATGGCATTGCAGTCAGGAGTCACAGAAATACAAAATTTTGTATAAATAAGTGAAACGTTAAAAGGAAAAACAAAAAAAAAAAGAAGTGGGACCCTTAACATCGGGAGTGGGGGAGGGGTGGTGCCAGAGGGTCGATGAGAGGAGGGAAAAAGCTGAATTTCTCAACTGTTAATTTGCTTCTGTCTACACAATGGAGGAGGAAGCATCTAACGAGGGATTCCTTTACAATCAGCCCAGTTGTAATAAAATAATGAGTGAGGTGCAGGTTGCTCAGGGGGAGACTCAAAGGAGTCTTGAGCGCGCAAAGTAAACTCAGGTCCGGGACTGGACGGCGTTCATGTGGGGTACTCACCGAACATAGAAACTCTGTGACTCTGTGACCTCTTCACTTTATTTTTCATGAGACAATGAAGTCTGGCTTGGTGCCGAGAGACTGGTCCATGGCTAATGGGCTCCAAAATGAGAGCCTGTCCTGGGCCTGAAAACTATAGGCCTGTTTGTCTGACATCAGTGGCAGGAAAGCTTTCGGGAGGGGTAATAAGGGAGGAGGTGCTCAACTACATAGAACATCAAAATAATTCTGGGCCAGCGTGAATATTTGCATAACAGATCTTGTCCAAATGACTTTCATTGCCATTTATGAGGAGGTGAGCAGGAACCTGGACTCTGTGATGACGGTGGATGTGATGTGCTTAGACTTTGCTAAAGTGATTGATACAAGGGGTATGCTTAGATGAGAAGGCTCTGGGGGATGTTATAGACAACAAGTTGTCCAATTCAAGGCAGTGTCATTCTGCTGCTACTAAAGCAAATAGTAGGTTGTTGTATAACAGGGCATTAGGTGGTGATGGGGGAAATCCTAATTTTCAGCTCTGTGTAGCTCCCTGGTAAGGCCCGACCTGGATTGTGGGGGGTGAGTTTTATGCTCCAGTCCTTAAGAAGGATATTAGCGAGGTGGAGAGAGTACAGAGATGTTGAACTAAACTGGTGAAAGGGATGGAGGATTTAAAGTACAAAAGGATGGAGTTGTTTTTACTGGTGAAAAGACGCTTGTGACGAGAGAAGAAGATTACTCTTTACAAGTACATTCAAGGGTATTATAGACAGGTAGTGGGGGTTAGACCAGAGTCCCCCCTTCAGACTAGAGGAAAAGAAATTTCATTTAAAGGAACAGAGTAGGGGGTTCATCACAGTGAGGACAGTGAGGTTGGGGAATGCACTGCCGGGTGATGATTCAGTTAATGACTATAAGAGGGACTTGGATGATTTCTTGGACAAGCAGAGTATCCAAGGCTATAGTGGTAGAGAAATATACAATGAGTAGAGTTAGTGGTGTGTACAGTATTGACATTTGGGCACACATAGACATATATACGTATAAATATAAGTCAGAATGAACGTGCATATGGCACATCTATGTTGCAGGTTCATGTGAGAAGATGAACTTGAGGACTTTGGTCATTTTTCAACCCAACTTAATTATGTGTAGAGAGCGAGGGGATCTGGGCCAGCTCAAACGCTCAGCAGACGGTGTAGCAATAATCTCAAGGGTCAGGGTCTTATACAGCTCGGATTATTCCTTTACAACAGTGAGTAAGGATGGTTCCCTTTTATAGTAGTGAATAGGGATGGGGCCTATACAGCAGCGAGTATGGATTGGGTCCCTTTTACAGTCAAGACTAGGGACTCGGCTCTTATAAAGTAGTGAACAGAAATTTTATATATGCAGTATATATAGCAGTGAGTAGATTAGGGACACACAGCCCATCGTAGTGAATAGACACCAGTTTATAGCTCCGTCCCTTTCCCATGTGTGTCTGGGAGTAATAAGATAAGGCTGGTCCCTTCTGTCTGGCTGTTGAAAGCTGCCCTGCAGAACTCACATTCCCTCGATCATTCACCTCACTGGGCCCAGCTCCTGCCATGGAGACAGAGGAACAGGGGCTCTTCTCTCCAGCTGCCGCCATTCTCAGGTAGGGGGGATACCCAGCATGTGAGGGGCTTTGCCAGTTGAACATCAGCATAAGAATCCTGTCACTGGTATTCATATAGAAATACAGTATCAGGCTTCAATATATCTTACCTGTATGATATCTGCCTATAAGGCAGGTCCGGACTGAGAATTAAAATAGGCCCTGGCATTTCAGATACACAGAGGCCCACTCAGCCCACATAGAGGCCCAAACAGCCCCCACCAGCCCACTAAATACTGACTTTCTATGGCACCTTATAGTAGCCCCTCTGGCATTTGCCAGAACCCACAGATTGCCAGTCCGGGCCTTCTATAAGGGACACACTTTTATTACATTATTTGGTTAACTGTACTTGCTTACTTCTCTGCTTGTTTTTCTTGTAAATTGTGATTTATTTAATAGCATTCTATTCTATTAATTAATTTAACATATGATCGTGTAACATAATAATTGTTGCTGACTAACTGCTTATATATGAGATATTATATGGTTTAATATTAATTTACTACCTATGATATAACTATGCAATCATGAAATCATGCTCTTCCCTGTCTGTTTTTTGAACAAATATGTTTTTAAATGATTTAATAAAAGCCTAAATTTTATTAAGTGACTAATTTGGAGAATAAATCCTGGTGTTTTTCGGGGTGGAGATCCGTGGGTTCTGCCTTGGTTTTGTTGGTGTAGCACTAATATCTGCCTTACACATAGGGCCACCAAACACAGCAACCACTGCACATGGGGAAACGGAGTAATACAATTCAGATGAAACTACAGACTGAGCAGCCAGTGCAGCAACAGTTTTAATATATATAATAACTATAGAATAGCTTCTAGGAAGACATTGTGGGATAGCAGGAATAGTAGGGAGAGATGGTGCCTATAGTAACAGTGGGATAATAGTCTCTGGGAAGGGAGTGTGACTGTGGGATAGCAGGTATAGTAGGGAGAGATGGTGCCTATAGTAACAGTGGATACTAGTCTCTGGGAAGGGAGTGTGACTGTGGGATAGCAGGTATAGTAGGGAGAGATGGTGCCTATAGTAATAGTGGATAATAGTCTCTGGGAAGGGAGTGTGACTGTGGGATAGCAGGTATAGTAGGGAGACATGGTGCCTATAGTAACAGTGGGATAATAGTCTCTGGGAAGGGAGTGTGACTGTGGGATAGCAGGTATAGTAGGGAGAGATGGTGCCTATAGTAACAGTGGATAATAGTCTCTGGGAAGGGAGTGTGACTGTGGGATAGCAGGTATAGTAGGGAGAGATGGTGCCTATAGTAACAGTGGGATAATAGTCTCTGGGAAGGGAGTGTGACTGTGGGATAGCAGGTATAGTAAGGAGAGATGGTGTCTATAGTAACAGTGGGATAATAGTCTCTGGGAAGGGAGTGTGACTGTAGGATAGCAGGTATAGTAGGGAGAGATGGTGCCTATAGTAACAGTGGATAATAGTCTCTGGGAAGGGAGTGTGACTGTGGGATAGCAGGTATAGTAAGGAGAGATGGTGTCTATAGTAACAGTGGATAATAGTCTCTGGGAAGGGAGTGTGACTGTGGGATAGCAGGTATATTAGGGAGAGATGGTCCTATAGTAACAGTGGATAATAGTCTCTGGGAAGGGAGTGTGACTGTGGGATAGCAGGTATAGTAGGGAGAGATGGTGTCTATAGTAACAGTGGATAATAGTCTCTGGGAAGGGAGTGTGACTGTGGGATAGCAGGTATAGTAGGGAGAGATGGTGTCTATAGTAGCAGTGGATAATAGTCTCTGGGAAGGGAGTGTGACTGTGGGATAGCAGGTATAGAAGGGAGAGATGGTGTCTATAGTAACAGTGGATAATAGTCTCTGGGAAGGGAGTGTGACTGTGGGATAGCAGGTATAGTAGGGAGAGATGTGTCTATAGTAACAGTGGGATAATAGTCTCTGGGAAGGGAGTGTGACTGTGGGATAGCAGGTATAGTAGAGAGAGATGGTGTCTATAGTAACAGTGGATAATAGTCTCTGGGAAGGGAGTGTGACTGTGGGATAGCAGGTATAGTAGGGATAGATGGTGTCTATAGTAACAGTGGATAATAGTCTCTGGGAAGGGAGTGTGACTGTGGGATAGCAGGTATAGTAGGGAGAGATGTGTCTATAGTAACAGTGGATAATAGTCTCTGGGAAGGGAGTGTGACTGTGGGATAGCAGGTATAGTAGGGAGAGATGGTACCTATAGTAACAGTGGATAATAGTCTCTGGGAAGGGAGTGTGACTGTGGGATAGCAGGTATAGTAGGGAGAGATGGTACCTATAGTAACAGTGCATAATAGTCTCTGGGAAGGGAGTGTGACTGTGGGATAGCAGGTATAGTAGGGAGAGATGGTGCCTATAGTAACAGTGGGATAATAGTCTCTGGGGAGGGAGTGTGACTGTGGGATAGCAGGTATAGTAGGGAGAGATGGTGTCTATAGTAACAGTGGGATAATAGTCTCTGGGAAGGGAGTGTAACTGTGGGATAGCAGGTATAGTAGGGAGAGATGGTGTCTATAGTAACAGTGGATAATAGTCTCTGGGAAGGGAGTGTGACTGTGGGATAGCAGGTATAGAAGGGAGAGATGGTGTCTATAGTAACAGTGGATAATAGTCTCTGGGAAGGGAGTGTGACTGTGGGATAGCAGGTATAGTAGGGAGAGATGGTGCCTATAGTAACAGTGGATAATAGTCTCTGGGAAGGGAGTGTGACTGTGGGATAGCAGGTATAGTAGGGAGAGATGGTGTCTATAGTAACAGTGGGATAATAGTCTCTGGGAAGGGAGTGTGACTGTGGGATAGCAGGTATAGTAGGGAGAGATGGTGCCTATAGTAACAGTGGATAATAGTCTCTGGGAAGGGAGTGTGACTGTGGGATAGCAGGTATAGTAGGGAGAGATGTGCCTATAGTAACAGTGGATAATAGTCTCTGGGAAGGGAGTGTGACTGTGGGATAGCAGGTATAGTAGGGAGAGATGGTACCTATAGTAACAGTGGCATAATAGTCTCTGGGAAGGGAGTGTGACTGTGGGATAGCAGGTATAGTAGGGAGAGATGGTGTCTATAGTAACAGTGGGATAATAGTCTCTGGGAAGGGAGTGTGACTGTGGGATAGCAGGTATAGTAGGGAGAGATGTGTCTATAGTAACAGTGGATAATAGTCTCTGGGAAGGGAGTGTGACTGTGGGATAGCAGGTATAGTAGGGAGAGATGGTGTCTATAGTAACAGTGGATAATAGTCTCTGGGAAGGGAGTGTGACTGTGGATAGCAGGTATAGTAGGGAGAGATGGTGTCTATAGTAACAGTGGATAATAGTCTCTGGGAAGGGAGTGTGACTGTGGGATAGCAGGTATAGTAGGGAGAGATGTGTCTATAGTAACAGTGGATAATAGTCTCTGGGAAGGGAGTGTGACTGTGGGATAGCAGGTATAGTAGGGAGAGATGGTACCTATAGTAACAGTGGTATAATAGTCTCTGGGAAGGGAGTGTGACTGTGGGATAGCAGGTATAGTAGGGAGAGATGGTACCTATAGTAACAGTGGATAATAGTCTCTGGGAAGGGAGTGTGACTGTGGGATAGCAGGTATAGTAGGGAGAGATGGTACCTATAGTAACAGTGCATAATAGTCTCTGGGAAGGGAGTGTGACTGTGGGATAGCAGGTATAGTAGGGAGAGATGGTGCCTATAGTAACAGTGGGATAATAGTCTCTGGGGAGGGAGTGTGACTGTGGGATAGCAGGTATAGTAGGGAGAGATGGTGTCTATAGTAACAGTGGGATAATAGTCTCTGGGAAGGGAGTGTTACTGTGGGATAGCAGGTATAGTAGGGAGAGATGGTGTCTATAGTAACAGTGGATAATAGTCTCTGGGAAGGGAGTGTGACTGTGGGATAGCAGGTATAGAAGGGAGAGATGGTGTCTATAGTAACAGTGGATAATAGTCTCTGGGAAGGGAGTGTGACTGTGGGATAGCAGGTATAGTAGGGAGAGATGGTGCCTATAGTAACAGTGGATAATAGTCTCTGGGAAGGGAGTGTGACTGTGGGATAGCAGGTATAGTAGGGAGAGATGGTGTCTATAGTAACAGTGGGATAATAGTCTCTGGAAGGGAGTGTGACTGTGGGATAGCAGGTATAGTAGGGAGAGATGGTGCCTATAGTAACAGTGGATAATAGTCTCTGGGAAGGGAGTGTGACTGTGGGATAGCAGGTATAGTAGGGAGAGATGTGCCTATAGTAACAGTGGATAATAGTCTCTGGGAAGGGAGTGTGACTGTGGGATAGCAGGTATAGTAGGGAGAGATGGTACCTATAGTAACAGTGGCATAATAGTCTCTGGGAAGGGAGTGTGACTGTGGGATAGCAGGTATAGTAGGGAGAGATGGTACCTATAGTAACAGTGGCATAATAGTCTCTGGGAAGGGAGTGTGACTGTGGGATAGCAGGTATAGTAGGGAGAGATGGTGCCTATAGTAACAGTGGATAATAGTCTCTGGGAAGGGAGTGTGACTGTGGGATAGCAGGTATAGTAGGGAGAGATGGTACCTATAGTAACAGTGGGATAATAGTCTCTGGGAAGGGAGTGTGACTGTGGGATAGCAGATATAGTAGGGAGAGATGGTGTCTATAGTAACAGTGGATAATAGTCTCTGGGAAGGGAGTGTGACTGTGGGATAGCAGGTATAGTAGGGAGAGATGGTACCTATAGTAACAGTGGATAATAGTCTCTGGGAAGGGAGTGTGACTGTGGGATAGCAGGTATAGTAGGGAGAGATGGTGTCTATAGTAACAGTGGATAATAGTCTCTGGGAAGGGAGTGTGACTGTGGGATAGCAGGTATAGTAGGGAGAGATGGTGTCTATAGTAACAGTGGATAATAGTCTCTGGGAAGGGAGTGTGACTGTGGGATAGCAGGTATAGTAGGGAGAGATGGTGTCTATAGTAACAGTGGATAATAGTCTCTGGGAAGGGAGTGTGACTGTGGGATAGCAGGTATAGTAGGGAGAGATGGTGTCTATAGTAACAGTGGATAATAGTCTCTGGGAATTGATAATAGTCTCTGGGAGAGATGGTGCCTATAGTAGTAGTTCCTCTGTACATAGAAAGAATGTAGTAAGTTATATCAGAGCCCAGAAATAGCCGTGGATCCTTACTGGAGGGTGCTGGGGGAGAGGCAGAGGATTGAATGTCACACAAGATGTAAGCTGAGGGGCTGAGCTGTAGCCCAGGGCCACTCTGAGGAGGACAGAACAGGCACGGACCCTTTTTGTATACCAGCAATAGCCACTGTCAGACTTCAGTGATCACCAACAGGCACAAAACAAGGGAACTGCAGACTCTTTAGAATTGCAAGCTCTGTGGCTCAGTTTCCAGGTAAAACCTCAGCTTTTTAATGCATGCGACATGTTTTTTACTCTCAGAGATATAATACAAAGTAAGAGAAGCAGAAGTCAAGATAAAAAGATCGGGGCCTGATGCTTATCTGAAGGTCAGTGCCATTGGATTGCAGTAACCAGTGTGAACAGGAAGAGTTTGTTTCCCAGCTCATACAGTTCACTAGATGGCGCTGTTCTGTGGTCTCTATACAGGCTGATCTCTTTCCTAGATATTTACTCTTTTGGGGCATTAGGTATGTCGAGTGGGACAGTGTCATTCTATAGTCCTGTAATAAGCTGGTTGGGGGCACTGCTATTCTGTAGTCACACCAGGGAAAACAGTTAAAAGTACAAACAACTTCAGGAGGTTGAAGAAATCTGCTTCTTGGTTGTCATGCATCACTGACCCTAGCAACCAAAGAGCATGTCAAATTTCATGTGATAAAGAGGCAAAACAGAAAAGATAATTAAAAAAAATAATCACCAAATAAACTAAATAAGAAGTGGAAGGAGGGCAGCATGTGGGGCACAGGCAGGGAGGGAGGAGAAGTGCAAGGGGTAGATTGTTACTTTATCTCTGGTTCTGAGAGCTGCTCCCTTGCACCAAGGGCCCCACCTTTCTTATCTGTACAAGGAGCTGTCTCACAGTCCGAGAGAGATAGAGGTCTCACATAGTGGGGAAGCATGAGAAAGAGAAGCTGTCTGATCTTCTCTCATCTTCTGGAGACCCCAAGGTAATTAGAGTCCAGGAACCATGTCCAAATAATATTACGCAGTGATAAGCAGCTGGGGCAGATAGGAACGGGATGGGGCAGATTGGGAGGAATGAGGGTGGGATTATTGTGTCCCAGTATAAGAGGAAAGGTCAGGACTGCACCTGATATGAGATCAGAAGAGTCACAGGCTCTGAGAATGTTCTGTTCTTCTCACAGGTTATTAATACCCCCGGCACATGGGCACAGGAGCCAGGAGCTTCAGAAGGAGACGGGCAAAGACCCTGGCACTGCATCTCTGAGGGACAACAGCACACGGAACTGCAGGAGCCAGGGGTACAGGGCTCAGATTCCCTGTCACTGAATCAGTCAGACATAGAAAGTCACTGAGCCCCTGCAGCTGGATCTCTGAGAGATGGGCACAGACTGATGGTACTGGTTCCTGTAAGAGAAGCACAGACCCCCTGGCACTGAGGAGCACAGAGCTTGCACTTCATCTCTGAGAAGGAAACTCACACCCTGGTTCCTCTTGGGAGGGACATAAACAGATTTCAGATCCCTGAGGGAGGGATGAAGAGGTAAGTCAGTATTGGGCACAATCTCAATTGGAACTTGCTGTGGCCCCTGTGTAGGGTTGCCATCTAGCAAAACACCTGCCAGGTGTCGGTATTACAAATTTACCTGCAATGTAGCTGCCAGTAATTTGTAATACCCTTTACAAAAGTCCTTGCCCTCCGGTGGAAACTTACATTTTCTTTGGCTTCTGGCGATGCGGGCTGCCACTTCTGCGGCACTACCCCGTGGCTCCGCCCCTTTTTGCATCATGGTCCGCCCCTTTAGTATCCGCCCCCACCACTGGCCGGTAATTTATTTTTTTTTAAAAGGTGGCAACCCTACCCCTGTGCAGCACTGCTGTTTGGCTGTGACATACCTCCCAACATTTTGGAAATAGAAAGAGGCAAAAAAAGATCAGTGTGGCAACATTTTTGACCATGCCCATCTTCGTAGCCACGTCCCCTAATTACCATGTTTTACAAAATGTGGCAGTTTATGAAAGATTGAACACATTTGTGGTTTTTATGTTATTTATTTATTTATTTATTGCTAATGAAGGTGAATTGCAGCGGCCATTTGTATCAGGTATTGACAGGAATAGAGCAGCACTGAGATCTTTGTCACTTGCAGTACCACTTCCCACCAGTGTGTTCCCTCAGAGCTGCAGTGGAACAGCGCCCCCATGCGATTAGTGCTGCTGAGATGGAACTGACGTGTTAAACTGAATCATGTTCATGTGAAGCAGCTGCTTCATTTAAGTTACATTCCCATAGTGCCCCCCCCCACCATGCGCTAGTTGCTAGTTTACTGGCTTAAAATACAAGGGTGGAGCCTTCTCTGCCTCACCTGTAGCTGATACCACATTTAGAACCCCCAGGTGTGTGTCTCCTGCTGATTGGCTCCATTCCCTCAGGTAGTTTTGCAGAGAGGTGGTGGTGCTGCCCCAGGCCAGTCAGGATGGACTCAGATCTGATCTCATCTCACTGTGTGTGGGCAACATGGAATGTGTACAATGGCAGGTAGGTTCCATCTGGCCTTCTTACCTGAACCTCTGAGTGCTCAATGGCTGCACAGAAACCAGTGTAGTCTGCAGCATGCATCTTAAGTGAGGCCAGTTAGGTATATCCAAAATCCATATCTATATATACAACATCTGAACTGTCAACATTTGTTCCTTCAGCTGCTGCTGAACTGCAAGTCTCAGAACTTCCAACCCACCAGGCTGAGATTTGAATATAAGGGACCTCCACCTTGCCCTTCTGTACCTGCCAAACTTACAGCCTATGACATGTCGGCCCAGGGAAGTTGCCTCTATATAACCCCCCAAACCGAGCTCTGAAAGGGAAATTCCGTATCCAGCATTCCTACAATTCTTGGGGTGCTCCCCCTCTCTATACCCATGTGAGAAATACTGTGTCCCTATGATGTATCCTTCCTTGAGGCCAATTGTTACCCTGTCTACCTCCCATAATGCAGAGGGACTTCCCACGATGCACAGGGATTTCCCATGAGCTTTGGTAGGGGGTTGGTGATGGTGCTATACATTGTGTTCAATACTTTACATCTGGTTTCTAACACAGACCTGTGGAGCCCCAGAGCACCCCATAGATTTAGGGGATAATTTCCCCCTTTAAAGGATACGTGAAACTTTAAAATAAGTAAATGTAAAATGGATGAGGGGGCTATTCTAAGAAATATTGCAATGTACATTCATTATTTATTTTGTTTTGATTCCAAGATATTAAGGGATACATGTACTGTTAATGTGAATGAATTTTGTTACAACAGCGCCACCTGCTGGTCAGTTTCCCACCAGTCAGTAGTCAAGGAAGTTGTCAGGAGAAAGAAAGAGGCTGATGTTCTTCTGCTTAGGAAAGATGTGAGAAAGGTTTCTAATTTTATTCCTAAGCAGAAGAACATCAGCCTCTTTCTTTCTCCTGACAACTTCCTTGACTACTGACTGGTGGGAAACTGACCAGCAGGTGGTGCTGTTGTAACAAAATTCATTCATATTAACAGTACATGTATCCCTTAATATCTTGGAATAAAAACAAAACAAATGAGTAGATGGCATGTACGTGAGTCTACATTGTACTCAGCTGGAGTTGCCATATTGTATACAGTGTTATGGCTCCGCCTCCATCTGGCTGTAGAAAATGATAAAAACAAGTGGAGGTAATTGGATCAAATGCACATGGAGTAAAGGGGACACTGACTATGGAGGTGCGAATTCTGTGCCAACCTCCTAGGGCATCAGCGAGGCTCCTGGGACAGATCTAAAGTGCAAAGGAATAGTGTGGGTTTACTGCCAGTTGGGCGAGTTTGGATTGAAATTTGGGCGACTGTTGTGGGTTTGGGTCAGACTAGGGGGTCTCTCTCTCTCTCTCTCTCTGAAGCACAGAAGCAGTTTACAGAGCGAGAGGGTTTCGGTGCAGGTCCTACTATGGCAACATTTTGTGGGTAACATTGGGTGCAGGTTGGGGTCTGGTGCAGGTTTCTCCTGACCTCACATTACTACAAAAGAAATATTCTATTGAATAACAATTGTGATATTGTCACTATAAGCGGATGGTCCTCCTGCTGTTGCTCAGCCGGCGTCTTACAGCCAATTCTAAGCAACTTTCCAGTTGATCTTCATTATTTGTTTTGTATTTTTTTTTAATGATTTGCCTTTTTTTCTGAGTCTTTCCAGCTATCAAATGGGGGTCCCTGACCCCATCTAAAAACAAATGCTCTGTAAGATGCACCAAATCCACTATTTTGGATTCACCCAACCTCCGAATCCTTGGCAAAAGATTCGGCTGAATAACGAACCAAATCCTAATTTGCATATGCAAATGTGGGAAGGGGAAACGTTTTTTATTTCCTTGTTTTGTGACAGTCACCTGATTGCCCTCCCAGCCCCTAATTTGCATTTGCAGAAGGATTCGGCCGAATCCAAAACCCTGCTCAAAAAGCACGAATCCCGAACCGAATACTGGATTTGGTGCATCCCTAGTAAGACTACACATGTATTGTTATTGCTACGTTTTATTCATCTTTGTATTCAGGCCTCTCCTATTCATATTCCAGCCTCTTATTCAAATTAGCGCCTGTTGCTAGGGTAATCAGGACCCTAGCAACCAGAGTGCTGGAATTGCAAACTGGAGAGCTGCTGAATAAAAAGCTAAATAAGTCAAAAACCATAAATAAAAAAAAATAATAATTGCAAATGGTCTCAGAATATCCCTCTCTACATCATACTAACAGTTAATTTAAAGGTGAACAACCCCTTTAACATACTCCCCTAGTGATATCATTGGCATCAAGCACAAGTGTTACCAGCTAGGCCAGTAAAATGCTCTGGGTATATAATAATAATAATAATAATAATAAATATATGGTGCTGCTGACTGTACTGTACCTGTGCAGAGTATAATGCTATGATAAAGCGGTGGGTGTGCAAGGGGGGCGTATCATCCCCAGCCAATCAGATGCCCTACCTGTCCCACCCCTGGGACTCTGCCCCTGCTTGTTTTTTCCCGAATAACAGACGACTCAGCAGATATATCACATTATACAGTTATAGTGATGCCCTTGCACCAATGCACGTGAGTCTGGCAAAAACTGCACTGGTGCTCCAGACTCCCAACCCCAAATTAAAAGCCAGAAACTACAGTCTAAATCCATCTGTGCGGCCCCAGTACTGCTTCCCTGTGAGTAGGGTTGCCACCTTTTCTGGAAAAAAATACCGGCCTTCCTATTTATTTAACTTTTTTCCTTATCAATAACATTGGGATCAACCATCATTTTTACCGACCAGGCAACTAAAATACCGGCCAGGTGGCAACACTACCTGCACCAGTGGGTATGGGAAATCCATTGGCACACATCTGTCTGGTTAATATCATTGTGGAACACTAGGGGGAGCCCTTACACACTCACCTGTACTGACACTGGGAAATAATGAAAAATTCTTTAGTTCCCCTTTAAATGAGATTGTCATGGGCATTCTCTCTCTCTCTCTCTCTCTCTCTCTCTCTATGGCCACTGGTTTATGACAGCACCAGTTGCTATGGGTTACTGCACTTTTGTTCCCAGGCAGAGCAGCTCCCAGATAGAAAGGGGACGGGCTCCCTGGAAGTGGCCCTACAGGGTGGGAGTGACTTGGGGAGAGCGGAGTCATTATCTGCCAGTTATTCGGTGGTCTCACCCCTCCCATTATGGGATTAAGGGCAGAGCACCCACTTATATGAAATGGGGTGTCTACACAATACTGAACAGCAGCCAGAGGAAAGTGCATTGGGTTAAAGGGCAAATAAGAGTACAAACCTGAGCGTGAGATTTGTTCTCTTACATGTAGGGTTGCCACCTGACCGGTATTTTACAGGCCTGGCAGGTAAAAATGATGGTTAATCCCAATGTTATTAATAGGGAATAAAGATAAATATATAGGAAGGTCAGTGATCCCAATGTTATTAATAGGGAATAAAGATAAATATATAGGAAGGTCAGTGATCCCAATGTTATTAATAGGGAATAAAGAGAAATATATAGGAAGGCCAGTGATCCCAATGTTATTAATAGGGAATAAAGATAAATATATAGGAAGGTCAGTGATCCCAATGTTATTAATAGGGAATAAAGATAAATATATAGGAAGGTCAGTGATCCCAATGTTATTAATAGGGAATAAAGATAAATATATAGGAAGGTCAGTGATCCCAATGTTATTAATAGGGAATAAAGATAAATATATAGGAAGGTCAGTGATCCCAATGTTATTAATAGGGAATAAAGATAAATATATAGGAAGGTCAGTGATCCCAATGTTATTAATAGGGAATAAAGATAAATATATAGGAAGGTCAGTGATCCCAATGTTATTAATAGGGAATAAAGATAAATATATCGTAAGGTCAGTGATCCCAATGTTATTAATAGGGAATAAAGATAAATATATAGGAAGGTCAGTGATATGATCCCAATGTTATTAATAGGGAATAAAGATAAATATATAGGAAGGTCAGTGATCCCAATGTTATTAATAGGGAATAAAGATAAATATATAGGAAGGCCAGTGATCCCAATGTTATTAATAGGGAATAAAGATAAATATATAGGAAGGTCAGTGATCCCAATGTTATTAATAGGGAATAAAGATAAATATATAGGAAGGTCAGTGATCCCAATGTTATTAATAGGGAATAAAGATAAATATATAGGAAGGCCAGTGATCCCAATGTTATTAATAGGGAATAAAGATAAATATATAGGAAGGTCAGTGATCCCAATGTTATTAATAGGGAATAGAGATAAATATATAGGAAGGTCAGTATTTTTTTCCAGAAAAGGTGACAACCCTACTTACATGTCATTGGGATGTGGGGGGAGTGGGATTATTCCTGCATCGTATAAATGGGGTACTTACGGGAGACAACTACCTCTAGGGGCACTAAGTATGAGGTGACTGTCATGCTGCAACTGCCAGCAACCACTAACAGTCTGCTCTATAGAAATAATGGGAAGCCCTGAGAGGAGGGGGCTGCCTGGCCACGGGGTGATGGGCTTTTTCAGCAGGTTCCAGTGCCCTTTGGGTTTTGGGGAGCAAAACACTGAATCTGGGTTACGAGGTCACGTTTCCACATTTTTCCTGGGATGCTGGGAAGTGTAGTTGAACAGCTATAAAGGAAGGGTTTCCCCGGGGTGTTAGTGCTGGGTGCACACGTTACACAACTGGAGTCTCACGATACAAAAGGGAAAGTTCCTTTAATTCAGACTATTTCTTTCCTCCTGCTCTGCCTGCGGCCCAATCCCTGCCCTTCCTCGTCTGGGGGTCTGTGCCCAGTCCCATGTCCCAATATAATGCACAGACCCCCCCCCCCCCGTCTCATTATAGGAACTGGGTAACTGATTTCACACTGATACTGGGGCACGGGGGCTGCCACACTGCTCTATGGGGTTCTTCAAGGCACAGACAGAGATTTGGGGTCTCCTGATTCTCTGATGCACATAGACTCCATGGGTGCCCAGATTATCTGCGTATAGTATGCGGGTGCCCAGATTATCTGCGTATAATGTGTGGGTGGGTACAGGGAGTGATCCATTATCCAAAGCCCAGACAGGAATATTCCCAGTACACAGGACTCCTGGCGGCACAGCGAGGGGCGGAACTGACTGATAAGTGATTCCCAATTGATTCCCAGGGCAGATCCCTCACTCCCTGCTGGAGACTTTACCCTGGCGGCAGATTGTGTGTCGGTGACTGGTGAGTGGCTCTTGTCTGTCCCACATGACTGGGCCGAGGGGCTCTGGGGAGAGGTGGGACTGGATATGGGGGATCACAATGTCACTAAGGCAGCCCCCCATAGTAACAGCAGGTACCAGGGGTGTCAGTGTAGCACTTCTAGATGGTGGGATCTGGTTATAGTTGCACACTGCAGTTACTTTGTAGGGAGGAGAATTCGGCTGAAAGTTTAACTTTTCCTTTTTTTCACTCCACACGGACAAACTTATTCTCTTGCTCTCTCTCATACACACACTTTCTCTCTCTCTCTCTCTCTCACACACACACAGTCTCTCTGTCTCTCAGATTTGTATCCGGTTGGACTTGCTGAGCTTTTCCTTTACACAAACTGTCGGTGTCCGATCTCCCCAAGTGCCCCCAGGACCTGCCTCCTCTTCTCTTTTGGACTTTGCTTCTAGGGGCCCCTCTGTGGCTCTTGAGACCCTTTTCTCTTATTTCCCAACTGGAGCATCTGGGACATGAGTATTCTCAGGGGGTGTCTGAGGGGGGTGCTGGCCCCCAATGCTTCTGTTGTGTTTAGGAGCAGATTGGCCCCCCAGATCACTTCTGCCCTCCTGTGCCCCCCCAGGTCGCTGTCAGGAACTCCGCTGGCTGAACGGGACAGGAAAGTTACTGAGAAGATGTCGGAGAACGGGACCTGCAGTCGGATCCTGACTCTGGACTCCATGAATCCCTGTATCCAGAAAGTGGAATACGCAGTGAGGGGCCCCATTGTCATCAGGGCTGTGGAGCTGGAGAAAGAACTGCAGCAGGTGAGGGGGGGTTCTGTATATTTTAGGGGACATTTCACTGGAGGGAACTGATATCAGCAAAGCTTAGACCAGCCATGTAATAAATACTATAGTGGGGGGGGGGTGCTCTCATTGATGGTGGTCTTAGAATTTTACCAGTTCTGCCCCCCCCAAACATTAAACTTGCTCTGAGGTTCCACATAAGGATTGTGGGATTATTATTTGGCCAGTGAAGCCCCATAGCATTAAGGTTCCCGGGACCCACAGGGAGATGTGACTCTCCCCTCCATTAAGGGGTTAAAGACAATGAACGTGGGGCAGAGCTGCTGGAGGGACCACTTATTAACAAGTGTCAGTTTCTATTTGATCTAAAGGACCCACGTAGCAGTTTTATTAACCCCCAGCTGAGCCTTCATTACTGCTCCCATCATTCCCAGGGGCTGGGGTGCCAATACTAAAGAGCAGGGAGTCATAGCAACTGCAGGATTAGGGGGGGTCATACATTAAGGACAGTAACCTGACCGTCCGGAGGTGTTGCCGAGGGGTTACTTACCCTTTACATTTGTTTCTCTCCAGCACACTGAAGGTTACTGTGCTAGTATATAAATAAATGTTGATAATAATAATAATAGTAGTAGCGCGGTACAATAGGAGGATTAGCTGCAATGGTGAAATCCAACTAGTCACTAATCTGATAGTCGTGATTATTAGGGAGGAATCACTTTAGTGCAGGGAAGTGACAGACGCTGGAGGATTCTCTCATTATGTATCAGGCTCAGCATTTAGAGGTTGGGGCAATAAGTGGGGGTACAGAAATAAAGACCCCCCCTCACAGTTGCCCCTCCTATTGCTGCTGTTGGATAAATAATAGTAACTCTGATTTGCACCGTTACTTGTACATTGTGTTGCTGGAACCTGCATCAATATCGCCAACATGAGGGTAGCGCAGTGTCATTGGCACAGGTAATGGGGCGCTGCACTTGGGGTACCAGGGAGGCAGGAGGGGTTCCATCTGGGGAGCAGAAATAACTTGTCCTGTTCCAGATTCCTGAGTCGTGTACATTACACCGATGTGCAGGAGGGCAGGCAGGGGTGGGTCTTGTTTGCTCTTCACTATCTGCCAACAACTCCCTGTATCCTGGAGGGACGTATGACTGTGCAGTTAACCCTGTCTGCCCCAGAGCTATATAAATACTGTGTGTGATGGGTGGGTATGTTGTATATCAGGAGCAGGAGGCTAATGTAATGCTGGGGGCTGGGCTATATTGCAATATATATATATATTCTTTATATACATAATTATGAAGAGGAGACACTGTGACACTACAATAAATTGTGTTTTTAGAAAACGGAGTGTTTGTCCTCTTCATAATTATCTACATATTATTTGGCCAAGTACCCGGAAAAAGGAATATTGAGACGGAGTGCGGGTATCACCTTTACTCTTATTTATATTATATTATATTATCCTGTAAGTGCTGAGATACCCAGAGAGTAGATCCCATGAGTTTCCCAGTCCAGTGTTTGTCCCTATAATAATAACACTGGCAGCTGCCATACTGATCTATTTCCAACATGTACTTATAGTTAATTACAGTATGAGACGACCGGAGTGTCTCAGCCTAAGCTCATGGGAATGGTCAGCGTGTGCCCTCCAGCACTACTGTAACTCTACTCTGGTGCCACTGCTGTGCCCGGCCCTCCAGCTCACCTACAGAGGGGCCCGGGGCCTGAGCAAACTGTTAGACCAACTCAATGGGCCTCACTGTGGCCCCAAACTCACAGTAATAACTATTCTGAGAGTCATGAGACATTAACCCCTGGAGTGACTCCAGGCCACTGGTAATTGTCTCGTCCTCTCCAGCACCCCGAGACTCAGCAGAGTTTGTTAGTGATCCCCCCCACTTGGCCTCACATACTGAGACTTGTGCACTAACCTACCCCCCCCCCCAACTCTCCCCACTTCACTATATGCCCCTTTTACCCCCAAAAGCCTCTCCCCTTCGTTTCATTGGTCCCTTAGGAACAGGCTGCTGCTGGGCTTGGTCCCTGGAACACAAATCCAGTAATGTCAGGCAGGACTCGACTTGTATCACCCCGAGGTGTCTGTCTGTAATGGGTGCTGACACCCTGAGCTGCAAGTAATTCTACAAGAGGTGGAGGGGTGCATGATCACATGATACACTAGGGCAACTACAGACACCAAGTGACACCCAGAGGTCCATGTAACTGCTTCTACTACATTCTGATCCTGTGAGCTTGCACTTCAGTAATGCCTGTGGTGCTTGGGGCAAGTTCTAGGGTATAATGAGCCCTGGAAAGTTCTGGAAATGCTGCTTGTCCTGCCTAAACTGTCAGTTGTTCATGAGCTCCGTCCAGGGTCGGACTGGGGGGCCCGGGGCCCACCGGGACTGCTGGTCCAGGGCCCCCCGCCCCCCTACAGCGACGCGCAGAACTCGGCACAACTATGCGTATGCGCCGCTCGAACGCCGCCATGCGCATGTGCGAGCGGCGCTTCTCGGTGCGCATGCGCGAGGGCCGATACGCATCGCCGAAAACTTTTTTTTTTCAAAATTTTTATATTGGTAAAGGGGCCAGTCCGACACTGGCTCCGTCAGTTTGTTGTGGCTACATTCAGCCCTAGACTGGCAATGTCTGGGTTCAGGCAAATGCCAGAGGGGCTGCTGTAAGATGCCATAGACACTCACTATGGACTGGTGGGAGACTGGTTGGGCCTCTGTGTACTTGGAATGTCAGGGCCTATTTTGACTCCAAGTCCAGGGCTGGCTAGTGGCTACATTTTAATTTCAGCAGCATCACATTCACCAGAAAACTGAAAAAAAGTGATACTGCTAATTTCCTTAGAGAAGGAACAAGTCTTTCCTATGAGTCGTATTAGTTAGAAAGGAAAAAGAAATGGTTTGATGGCACCAAGCTCCTGGTTAATTAGTTCACGGCCATGGACGATGCAAATGTTCTCCTAGTTGGGTTATTTGGGGAGAGGGAGAGAACCACAATCCTGATTGGTGGGTTTATTGGGTAGGGGAGAGAAACATACTCCTGGTTATTTGGTTTATTGGGTAGGGGAGAAAAGCACAATCCTGATTGGTTGGTTTATTGGGTAGGGGAGAGGAACACACTCCTGATTGGTTGGTATATTAGGTAGGGGAGAGAGACACACTCCTGATTGGTTGGTTTATTGGGTAGGGGAGAGAAACACACTCCTGATTGGTTGTATTTTATAGGGGTGGGTGGAAGGGAGACCAGCATGCTCCTGGTGGGTTGGGTTTATTAGAGGGGAAGCTCGGGGGAGCTCCTGGTTGATCAGTATAGGGGGAGAGAAGTGCACCCTTGATTTGTTTTACTGGAGAACAAGAGATTGAGACGCACACAGTCCTGGTTGGTTGGGTGCATTGGGGGAGGTGGGGACACTCAGTCCTAGTTTGTTAGGGGTGCAAAGCCCCCAATGTACAGTATAAATGTGATACAAATATGTCTCCTGTTCAACCACTTGTGTCCTAAACTACAAGAAGGTGTCACATTCCTTCCTATTGGCCTTTTTAACCAAAAACTGGGCGTCTCTCTGTCTATTTTATTGCCCTGGGCACAAGTGCCGGAGAACCAAGGGGCGCAGTATTGTCTCCATTAAATACCCGTGCGCAATAACGGGGAAGAGGAAGGAATGAAGGAACTTGGGACCCAACTTTGACGAGAAACAAAAAGGGAGATTTGTTGTAAGCAGATCTAATGGTGGGATCCTCTTTCCCATATTCAGGAATATAATTCTATATTTCCCACACGTTCCCCTTTGGGACTGGGTTAAGGGCAAGTAAGAGAGATGCAGTTCAGGGAAGTCTCTGGTGCAGTTTGGAATCAGTAGAGCAGCAGAACCATTGGTCCATTTGTCTGTGACCCCCAAGGTCGGGATTATTCTGCTTCTCTCTGTGCCGAGCGGATTCTTTTTCCCCCCATTCATCTCTATGGAAACTGACACCGATTCTGCCGGATTTTTTGTGCCATTTATTTGGAATTCCTGAGATACCGACCCTTTTATTCCCCCTGAGGGTCTCGCACACAAACTCCAGCATCACTTATTTATGTAGCGCCAGTCGTTCTTTATTCCTTTCCCTCAGCTGCTGGGCCTTTATTTGTTCTGGAGGAATGTGAGAAGCTTTGGATAAACACCCAGGGCCCTCGGATTCTATGGAAATTGCCCCCCTGGCCTCACAAATGTCAGTGGAAGGTGTAGAATAATGTACATTGTGGGAAACTGTCATATGAAACCTATTTTACAAATAGTGACATGAAATAGTTTATTTTTCTGCTCTTTGTGTTTGTCAGTTGGATGGTCCAAACTGGATTGTACTGGGACCAGTTTGTTAGAGCAGAGACATCACTCTCTCTGACACCCCCTGGTACAAAGACCCCCCCCCCCCGGGGCTCAAAGCACAATTGAGATATTGTCATAAACAGTCTGTTCCAGGTCTTGTAACCCAGAGCAACCAGCATTCAGACATGTGACTCTTGCTTCCTGCTGATTGGTTGCTGTGTGTTGCTAGACTCATTATTCCATAGGCTCATTAATCATTCACTTCAGTTCAGTGGAGGGTTTTCCCCCAAGTTCTTCCTTTCATCTTTCTGCCAGTTCTTCATATCCAGTATTTGTACAAATGCTGGGGGCCTGATACTTCATGCGGTACCTCCCAAAATCTGCATGTTTGTTACATACTTTGCCTCCCTAGGGGATCGTTTAGCTATATTAGGGGTAATTGCTAAATTGGGGCCCCACCGACGTACTAAAAGGGGTGACCTAGAATGTTTTAGATACCTGCTATGGTATATGGTTTATATATATATACAGGTATGGGACCTGTTATCCAGAATGCTTGGGACCTGGGGCTTTCCAGAATAATGGATTTTTCCATAATTTGGATCTTCATACCTTAAGTCTACTAGAAAATCATATAAACATGAAATAAAGCCAATAGGCTGGTTTTGCTTCCAATAAGGATTAATTATATCTTAGTTGGGATCAAGTACAAGTTACTGTTTTATTATTACACAGAAAACGGAAATCTTTTTAAACATTTGGATTATTTGATTATAATGGAGTCTATGGGAGACTACCTATCCAGATAACAAGTTTCCGGAAAACTGATGACATATCTTTCTATAGAGACTGACATGGATTTTATTCTGGGTTTGTATCCACTCAGCTTTATTGCCGGGACAGACACTAAATGATCTTGGGGGAGAGAGAGAAGGGCAAGTTGGCAGTGAGTGGAATTTGGCCTCTCCTAGGGAAAGTGACTGGTGAATGTCAGCAGCCTGGCAGTGAGTTGTTTGCTCAGCGGAGCACCTTTCCTCCCATTCACTTGCCCTTTAGATAAGAGATTTCTGAGCAGAAAGTGCCGACGCAGGAGCCCAATGGCACAGAGGACAAAGATCACTGGTTACTTTCTCTAACCCCCCCCCCAGCATCAGCATTAACACGTGGGAGCTGCCATGTCACTTGGCTTCACAGTTATTCCAACACAATATTGTGGCAATAAATAGATTTCACTCTATGAATTATGGCCTAGAAAACGGCAGCTCCTCCAAAGTTCTTTCTTTATGAAGAACCTCTGACTCCTCAGAGACTTGGCCTTTAATAAAGGACTGGATTTCTCTTCTCTCCTCATGAGGTTCTAATTCTAAACCAGGGCTTGTCTATAATCCTTTCTGCTCTTTTCATTCTTGCAGGGAGTGAAGAAGCCATTCACAGAAGTGATCAAAGCCAACATTGGAGATGCCCATGCGATGGGTCAGAAACCTATAACTTTCCTGCGCCAGGTAAGGAGGGGGTCACAGCATTCCTGGCCAGTCTGACAACCCCATGCAGCTATATATTTGCTGTATTTTGTTTTTGTTTTATAATGGAGATCTGCCCTTCTGGGTGCCATTCTTGTGCCTATGGAGGATTTTTTAATGGGATGAACATTGGGCTAGGCCAATACACCCAGAGGGATCTCAACTGGGGAGAACCCAGGCCAGGTCCTGAGCTAGAGGACGAGCCCTGTGCCCATGCTGTGCCTTGGGGTAGATCTTTGGTACCAATCCTGTGGTTCTGTAGGGTTCTGTGTTGGGGCTAGTCCATTGTTCTCACTGTAACCCCATGTGTTGAAGGTCAGTGCCATCTGTCTGTACCCCGAGCTCATGAATGACAACAAGTTCCCGGAGGACGTGAAGCAGAAGGCAGCGAGGATCCTGCAGGCGTGTGGCGGGCACAGCATTGGTATGTTGGGGTGGGGGGGTAAGGTCACAATCTGATAGTTGGGAGGGTAAAACCTTGAACCAAGGCAGGAATGTAACCAGGTGGGGGCTTCCCAAGGGAACATCTGAGTCTGTCCTTTTCAACCACATTCCTCTACTGTGCACAGTGTCAGACTGGCCCACGGGGATACCAGGAAAACTCCCGGTGGGCCCAGGTGTCAGTGGCCCCTCCTGCTTCTAAATATTTGGCCTATTTCATGGTCATTCCCTATTTCTATGAGAACAAAGAGGCTAAATAGATGGAATAATTGATTATAGTGTGTAAGGAAAACAGACTAGGAGAATAGAGGTTGATTGTGGAGATGAAGAATAATAGTACTGAGAGTGGCCCCTGATCTAAGGTTTTTGGGTGGGCCCCTGGTGTCCCAGTCCAACACTGACTGTGCAAGTGGAACATTGGCAATTGTGCAGGTTCATTGGAGCCCAACTCTTAGGGGGACCTGTGTGTTCAATTCAAGACCCTTGAGTTACACTTAGTTCTTTACCAGAACACTTTCTAACTAGTAGGATTGGGCTCTTAGGCCTTTAACCCCCAATGTACTACCCTAATGGAGAACCTACAATTCTTCCTCAATGACCCCCCCCTCCATCCTGTCTGTTTCACTTCACTCATAAGTGTCCTCACCAACGTTCATAGCCTGAAACCCCCCAGATTTCGTTCTTGTGGGGGACATCCCTCTGATGAGCCCCAAAGAGGGTGGGATGTGATGAATGGCTGCTCTAGTGAGTTTTAAAGCCCAGTGGTTCAAGTTTCTAGGGACTTCCAATGTGTAACATGGAGGCTACAAAAATGTTCCTCTGAATATTGCCTAGTACCACCTCTTATCCCTACAGCCTGATACTCCTACCCCCCCCCCAGAGCTGCAATCTCCCCCCTTCTATAGTCCAGGAAAACCTTTGTACCTGCCTCCCCTGTCCCATAGTTGGGGGGGGGGGTCTCTGTCGAGTGGCATAACTAGATATTACTGGTCCCCACTGCAAATTTTTTCAGGTCCCTAAAAAGTGTAGAAGTTGAGCTGTTTTACCAATATTTATTAACATTGAATATGAATTAGGGCCTCATAGGGCCCCTATACCTCCTCTGCTTCCTCTGTAGTTACTCCCCTGTCTCAGTCCATATGATGGAGACTCCTCTGCTCTTTATATGGTGCCTGGGGGTCTCTGCCCCTTGTAGGCAGTCTCACCCTGTTCCTAATTAATGTGTGTTCTATCCCCCCCCAAACAGGGGCCTATAGCGCCAGCCAAGGGATTGAAGTGATCCGTCAGGATGTGGCCAAGTACATTGAGAGAAGGGATGGGGGTATCCTGTCCGACCCCAACAACATCTACCTCTCCACGGGGGCCAGTGACTCTATTGTGGTACTGTATATAAGCCTTGCTCTTTATAGAGACCAATACAAGAATCCTCTGCACTCAACCCATTGTTTGTGCCCTCCCCTTATATTGCAATATATTTCATTCATTTACACAGGGATTAAGTTTTACCTGCGACTCACTTGCTCCCTGGGTTAAATACTAATGAAGCAGCCGATTAGAATAACTGTGGTGCTGCGTGTGCAGGTCCTGCGACATCGCCCATATATTGCTCCCCATGGGAATAAAATCTGATTTTCCTTTGGGGGTGACAAAATGAGCGAGAAATGCAACATTGTACACAGCAATGGTTATTATTCTGATCCGCAGCTTAATGACTTGCTTCAGCCTCGGCAGAATACTGATCAGTGATTGGTTGTTCCAGTTTACTAATATCTGGCCCAGGTTCTATAACAAGGGACACTGTCTCTTTGGCACATAGTGTCCCCCCTTATTCTTTTCACTTCTGTAATGAGAGGGTTACGGTGCATTCCTGGAGTGAATACAGAGTGATACAATCCCCTTGTTTGTTCCCAGGACTGTGACCTGCTGTTTGTGCCAATGGGGGATTAAATGTTTGCGTTGCTTGGACCCCAACACCCTGACAGTCTATGAATTCTTCCAATATTCCTGTCTAGGGGTGCTGGGAGTTGTTCAATAAATACATTGTACACAAAGCATCTTCCCTGCCTGCGCTGAACTGGTTGCAAAATATAATTCCCACCCCTGACCTGCTGCCTGAATATTACCCAAATTATAGCTTGTAGCCCAGAGGTGCCTCCTGCTTGCCCATATAGAACCAGGACAGTCTCTCACGTTGCCCTGACCCATTCTGCCCTCGTTTCCCCAGCAGTGATGCCCATATGTTCTTGGCACAGTCTATGAGAGCGGGTGCCCCGCAGGCTGGACTTGCTGACTTGACTCTTTCATTGTGTTTGTTCCCCCCTGACACAATATTCCCTGCGGCTCTGTCCCTCCGAGTTCTGTGTTTATCCAAATGGTTCCTCTCCCTGCCAGGCACCACTGACCTGTCACTGAACTACAACTCCCAGCAAGCTCCAACAGATGATTCCCAGATAACACTCAATATTCCAATGCCTGGAAGTGATCTAATGAAACAATGTGTGTCCCTTAGTAGGGGAATGTGTCACCACAAGTGTCACCAGCTTTGTCATGTTACTAGATATGCAATGACACAGTAAGTTAGGTGGAATCCATCAAGTTCAAACTTTTATTTCTCTATAACCTGCCCAACTATATATAACCCAATGCTACTGATCCAGAGGAAGCTTAAAAAAACCCCCTTCTCTCCAATTCCTCAAAGAAGGAGCAATAAATTCCTTCCTGATTCCAAGATGGACAGGAGGGCTCCAGACACGAGGGGAGAACTTAGAAACTCCATGCAGGCCCTGTCCTGGTTGAAACCAATCACAAGAGTCCACCATGCCCAGCAGTAGCGCCAACCCCTGGGAAGTACTTGCCCAGCCCAAGGTGGTCCTATTGAAGAAACATCTGCTCAACTGGCCATTGACCTCGGACGTAGGGCACCTTTAGAAAAGGAAAGCAAAGATCTGATTGATTCCTATTGCACCTGAGGAAGGGGTTGACCCCGAAAGCTTGTGCCAACACTGCTGAATAAATGTCCTAAAAGGCAAAATCATGTTTGGTGTGCTTCCTCCCTATGGGAATCTTCCTATGGGCAAGTCCATAAATCAACCCCATATTCTCATTCCATACAGCAGGGGTCCCCAACCTTTTTTACCCGTGAGTCACATTCGAATGTAAAAAGAGTTGGGGAGCAACACAATCATGAAAAAGTCCCTTGGGGTGCCAAGTAAGGGTTGTGATTGGCTATTTGGTAGCCCCTGTGTGGATTGGCAGCCTACAGGAAGCTCTACTTGGCAGTATACTTCGTTTTTATGCAATTAAAACTTTCTTCCAAGCCTGGAATTAAAAAATAAGCACCTGCTTTGAGGACACTGAGAGCAACATCCAAGGGGTTAGAGAGCAACATGTTGCTCACGAGCTACTGGTTGGGGATCACTGCCATACAGTCTCCTGTTATTGTGCACAGTGTCTCCCCCTGCTGGGCGTTCAGTCCTTTCATTTTTTTTTTTCTTCCCCCACAGACGATGCTGAAGTTGCTGGTGTCTGGGCAGGGGAAATCCAGGACGGGGGTGATGATCCCGATCCCCCAGTACCCACTGTATTCTGCAGCCCTGGCAGAGTTGGATGCCGTGCAGGTTAATTATTATCTGGATGAGGAGAACTGCTGGGCCCTGGATATCGATGAGCTGCGGAGGTCACTTATGGAGGCCAGAAAACACTGTGACCCCAAAGTACTGTGCATCATTAACCCAGGAAACCCCACAGGTACCCCAACTGTTTGCAAAGTACTGTTCATTATTAAAGGAAAACTAAAAAAATGATCATTTTGGCTAGTTACTGCACAGCTATGGCCGCATGTACCCCCCAACCAGGTCCATATTACTGACACTGTGATGGTGCAAGTGTGTCTGTGTCCCCCCAGGGCAGGTGCAGAGCCGCAAGTGCATTGAGGACGTTATCCGTTTTGCTGCTGAAGAGAATCTTTTCCTGATGGCTGATGAGGTACTGACCCAACTAACCAGTCTCCTCTTTGGGCTGGTCCTGTGCCTCAGGCTTGAAGGGGGACTATCTGTTGGGGGGAATTAGACTTAGACGGGAAGGGACAAGTCGTCCTCCTCTCCCGGGCATGGAATTCTCCTGATCAAGAAACGGGGTCCTTTATGTCACAAATTTTAGTGTTAATATAGTAACATTTATAAATGTATTCTGCTTTTTAATATGTGAGGGCCCCGCACTGCATTATCTTGGACAGGATCACGTCTACCAGACCTGGTTCTGCCGGTTATCGGTGTGTTCTAGAGCTGGGATGTGACTTACAGTTATAGTTTCACTACTCTAAATGTCTGAAGCCTGAAAGCACTGACCATATATCCATCATCTCTTGCCCCCAGGTGTATCAAGATAATGTCTATGCCAAGGGCTGTGCCTTCCATTCCTTCAAAAAGGTTCTCTTTGAGATGGGACCCAAGTATTCAGAAAAACTGGAACTGGCGTCTTTCCACTCAACATCCAAGGGATACATGGGAGAGTGAGTGGGGCCCAAAATGCTGTGGGACGTTACCAGACCCCCCCCCATATTCCATATATATCTCACATCCCAAGTTGTGTGAAGAATCATCTTGAGTTATTTAGTCTAGTGTATACTGTAGTCCTACAGGAGAAGGTTCTAGTGCACCATGACCTGCTCATAGACTGTACTTATTCTCACAAATGTTTGGCCAACCTCGGCATGGTCATAATTGATATCCTTATTTTTACTAATTGAGAACTGGCACACCATGACCTGCTGATAAAATGGTAGCGATACAATGTTACTAGTGGAGATGGTACTGGCACACCATGTCCTGCTCATAGAATGGTGCCATTACCTGCTGGTGAGACCTGTTGTGTCTTTGCCCTCCTCAGGTGCGGTTTCAGAGGGGGTTACATGGAAGTGATCAATATGGATCCTGCTGTCAAGCAACAACTAACCAAGTTGGTGTCAGTGCGTCTGTGCCCCCCAGTGCCAGGACAAGCATTACTCGATGTGATTGTGAACCCACCAAAGCCCGGGGAGCCCTCCTACAAACAGTTCATTTCTGTAAGTCTCTCCACTTACATGTTCTAAAAGGAGGAGAGTGTGTGTGTGTGTGTGTGTGTGTGTGTGTGTGTGTGTATTGTGAACATTTAACTGGTTTTGTGAAATGATTTTTTTCAGTTCTCAATACACCCGATCTGAACACACACATTCTCAAGCAAGAGTAAAAATGAGCTCTCAGAATGCAAAAAACTATTTCACATAAATGTCTTGGAACATGTCTTAGAACATGTCTTAGAAATGTCTTAGAAATATGTTTTTTGAAGGGTGGGGGAACTGCATTGACTCTGATAACTGGATCATCCCCCAGAACCTCTAATAATGAATGGTTCTTAATGAAACTCTGTGCCCCGTATAGGTCTGTCCATCGCTAGTGCTCCTAGTGTAGAGGAGACCAAAGCTTATTGAGGGGTGTTGACTCAGGTCAATGATGCTGATATTGGCAGATATAATTCCTTTCTCCAGGAGAAGCAGGCCGTGCTCAGTAACCTGGCTGAGAAAGCTCGTCTCACGGAGGAAATCCTTAACCAATCGCCTGGGATCCGCTGTAATCCAGTTCAGGGAGCCATGTACTCGTTCCCAAGGATCCACATCCCAGAGAAGGCTGTTAAACTGGCACAGGTAATTGGGGGAAGTGGGTGTACCTCGGACTGTTAACTTCAGAGAGTTTAATCATGTTATTGACTCCGTCTGTTGATCTTTATTCTACTGGGAACTTGGGTTATCATTTTCAAGTTTTTCTGTTCTAGATCCATCTGCTGCTCCTCCTTCTCTAGATTTGTCTCCTTGCCCAAAGGACCCTTCTCTGTCCATACAGAGTCTCTGCTTCCCTAGACCTGTCTTTGACCACATTGCTATGTCTGTCTATTTATAAAAAAAAGGGGTGGACTGAAGGTTGTGAGGGGATGTTTTTTTTTTTTATAAGGACATTATAGAAAGTGGGAGGTCTATTTTTCCTTAGAATGGATCATTGGACCAGAGGCCACCCCCTTATTAGGGATGTAGCGAACCGCCGTTTTGGTGTTCGCGAACGCCGTTCGCGAACACCGGCAAAAAATTCGAACCGTTCGCGAGCTTTGAACACCCGCAAAATCGTTCGATTCGAACGTTCAAAGGATTTTTCGTTCGATTCGAACGTTTGAAGGATTTTCATCGTTCGATCGAAGGATTTTCATTCGAATCGAACGGTCGAGGGATTTTAATCGTTCGAACGAATGGAAATCGTTCGAACGAATGGAAATCGTTCGAACGAATGGAAATCGTTCGATTTTAGCGGTCGAATGGTCGCGAACTCAAATTGCAAACGTTCGCGAACATTAGGCGGACGCGAACGGTCGAAGTTCGCGCGAACTGTTCGCTACATCCCTACCCCTTATACTAGAGGAAAATAACCTTTTATTTGAAGCAACGTAGAAGGCTCTTCACAGTGAGGACAGAGATATTGGGGAATGCATTGCCGGGTGATGTTGTGATGGCTGAGAGAGGCTTGGATGGTTTCTTGGACAAGCAGAATATCATAGGCTGTGGTGATAATAAAATTAACAACAATTAGTATAGATGGGGGTTGAACTTGATGTTGGTCTTTTTTCCAACTCCGCTATACAGATGCAGCCACTTTGGTTTGTCTGTTTGACACAGAATAACTAAACACAGATATCCCATTTATCTCATTTAACACAGAAAACTGTGTCACAACATCCCATCTAATTAAAGCATTCACCATTGTGAACAATGGTGCTTTGGTATGCTAATGAAAAGGTTAAATGCATTAAATGAGTTAAGATAACTTTAGATAACACAGTTTCTTCAATTAACTCTGAGTCATGACGCATTTAACTCACAAATCCAAGTGGCTTCATCTGTATGTAACAACTGTATGGCCATACTTTTCTTGACCTGTTTCTCTGCCCACATAGAGATCTGTCTCCTTCTGACACTCTCAACATTGGTACAGGCAGAGACACCAAGTACCACTCTATTCTCATTTGTTCCCTAGAGGTCCATACCCCTTACGTTTTCCTCATCCCATTCATTCTATCCCTTTCACCCCATTTCTCCTCCCCACTCTTGCCTGCAGGCTGAGGGACAGGCCCCAGATATGTACTTCTGTATGAAGCTGCTGGAAGAGACTGGAATTTGTGTGGTACCTGGAAGTGGATTTGGACAACGTGAGGGCACGCACCATTTCAGGTCAGCAGATCTATGAGGAATCCAGCCCTATTCTATGCTTTAACTGTCTCTCTACACCTCAATGAAATGGCACCACCTAGTGGTAAATATAGATTAGTGTTTTAATTGTCTTTAAAGGATAAGTGAGCGTGAAATTGAAGAGGGGCTATTCTTAGAAATTTTGCAGTGTACATGTATTATTTTTATTCAAAGATATTAAGAGATACATGTACTGTTAACTAGGGATGCACCGAATCCACTATTTTGGATTCGGCCTAACCCCCGAATCCTTTGTGAAAGATTCGGCCGAATACCGAACCCTAATTTGCATATGCAAATAAGGGGTGGGAAGGGGAAAATGTGTACTTCCTTGTTTTGTGACTAATTCATGCGATTTCCCTCCCCACCCCTAATTTACATATGCAAATTAGGGTTCGGATTCGGCCAGGCAGAAGGATTCAGTCGAATCTGAATCCTGCTGAAAAAGGCGGAATCCCGAACCGAATCCTGGATTCGGTGCATCCCTACTGTTAATATGAATTGTGTTCCAACAGCGCCACCTGCTGGTCAGTTTCCCACCAGTCTGACCAGCAAGTAGTCAAGGAAGTTGTCAGGAGAAAGAAAGAGGCTGATGTTCTTCTGCTTAGGAATAAAATTAGAAACCTTTCTCACATCTTTCCTAAGCAGAAGAACATCAGCCTCTTTCTTTCTCCTGACAACTTCCTTGACTACTTGCTGGTCAGACTGGTCTGTATCCCTTAATATCTTGGAATAAAAACAAAATAAATAATAAATGTACATTACAAAAAGTGCTTAGAATAGAACCCTCATCCATTTTACATTTATTTTAAAGGTTTACTTATCCTTTAATGTCCCAGCACTGACTACTTAGACTAAGTCCACTCATCTCCCTTAGTAACTGCTCCCAGGTTAGTGAATCCATATTTCTCCCACAATATATAAAACAATATCTGAGCTGTACCTGCCACGGTCCAATAATACTGAGCACACGTGACCCCTCTCTTATTCTTGCCCCCTCTCTGCAGGATGACCATCCTCCCTCCCACTGATAAGCTAAAGAGCCTGTTAGAGCGGCTGAAGGATTTCCACCAGAAATTCACAGAAGAGTATTCCTAGGGTGCCACAATGGGGGAGACCATCTGTTGACTAGTAGGACACGTGTAACCCTTAAATCTGCCCCGTGCTTTTTACCTCCTGCTTTGCGCTCTCATGTGATCTACTCAACCCCAACCCTGGAGAAGACTTCACTGACTGACTCCCCAACTAGACATGAATTGAGGAGCAGACCCACAATTGTGCCTCTCAGTATTCACTAATGATGAACAGATCCGTAACCAGTTACAGCCACACGTGCACCTTTTTGTGTTTTTATCTCGATTTAGCACTTTTGTTGGAATCCAAAGCCAATATGTGAAAACTCTCTTGTTCCTAATGACACTAATGACTGGTCCCCAGTAGTAAGGCCCCTAATAACCATGGGATACAGTTTGTGATTTCCCAGCCTGGTGCCATTCCCTTTTGCCAATATTAAAAAAATGCAAGTCTGATTGGTTGCCATGGGCAACTGCACTAGGACAAATTAGCACCGAAGTCTTAAGTATTCTCGGCTGTCGGGTCGTTCTTGGTGGGTGTTGCTTGATCCTCTCGCTGATCAGCTGATTCCCCAACTGACCTACTAGCCAAGGTGCCAAACTACTGGCCAGTCCTGCTCAGCATTTTAATATAAAGGGCTAAAATGAAAGTTTTTATAATGAACCAATAAAGATTGTGAGGAAGATTCTTTGTCTGTTTTTATTTGCCCCCCCCCATACAGGGGCTGAAAAAAGCAGCTTATTGGCCTGTGTGTGGCCCCTGCGACTTGCTTCCACGATCAATATGTGGCTGAAAGTCAGACAGATGGGCGGTTTAAAAAATCCCGTCTGATTGTGGTCGTATCTGTTTGTTGATGAGGTCCTGCGATCCGCCCGCCATATTTCCTCCATTCTTATACAATCGTTGGGCCCATGATCAGATCTGATATCTCCCACCTCAATGTGGGAATGTCGGGGAGAGATCCGCCCGTTTGGCGATGTGATCTGGTGCCCCTTGAGTCTCAATTCTGTTCTTGTTACCCACAACGTTGGCTGCACTGGCTGAGGATGGATTTTGGGGACTGACCTTTTATTGCAGCAGAGGTAGAGACAGAACCAGGTAGGTTGCCTTTGCTGGAGACTAAACCTAAATGGGGGCGGAGCAGTATGTTGGGTGGGTATGATGACATCAGAGGCTGCTACAACGATGTCGTGGAGTTTTCTCAACGTTTTAAACGAGAAATAGGTTTGGCACCCATGTGGGCTGTCCACTCAAAACTATATCTGCCGGATGAGTAAACCCAATCCTTTAATTACAGGTATGGGATCTGTTTTCCAGAAAGCTCTGAAATAGAGCAATGATAATTTTTATTTTTCATTTATGATTGATTGCTTTTTTTATTTATTGGCCAGATTATGTCTTAGGTTTCACAAGGACAAAAAACAGAAAGTTCCCTGGTTCTGGGGTTGCTGCCGGTTTTGTTTTGACCCCGAACAGTTCGGTTTTTCTAACGTCTGTTCAGGTGTTGGAGGCTTAAGAAAAACCGAACTGTTCGGGTCAAAACAAAACCAACATGACGTTGTGCAGAAATACATTTTCTTGTGTAACAGTTTTGGGTGGAGTTGCCCCTTCAAGGACAAAGGAAAGTTTTGCACTTAAGTAAATATTCTACTCCTTGCCCTTTATGTTTATCAGAGCTCCGCCCCTCTATTGCGCTGAGCTGGAAGGTACATAATGGTGACTTATCTCCATGGCAACGATTGCAATGAAGAATTCCTGATTAGAAAGACAAATTGCAGTAAATGAATTTTCGTTCATGTTTGAGCCATTTCTGGGCTGTGGAAGAACAGTCACCTCCACTGATAAATTATCCAAATATCCCGTTGGCTTGTGGCGTCCTGGGAGATCTGCACCAATACAGGGACCAGACCCATCATTATTGAATATTCAATCCTTCACAGAAGATTCATCCCAATACTGAACCCCCATCCCAACCCCAATTTGTGTATTCTTATTTGGGCAAAGTCTGGTGCAGCCAAACACAAAAGAGAAGGACGAAGGGAACAAAATGCTGGAAATATTAGAAAACCGCCCTTATGTGCAACAGAGGCCTCCCTGTATGACAATTTTCTGGGTCCCACTGATGGCCAGGGCCCCCGAACAAATAAAAATAAAAAACATTGACCTGGGCCCCTACAAGTTAAATTGGTGGTTAGAACATCAGTGTTCAGTGTTACCAGCAACTAAGCAGTTGCTTTCATCCTCAGTGAGTGGCCTTCATTTTCCATTGCCATTTCTTTGAAGAAGAACGAAGAAGCTGCAACGGAAAACAACATTATTTTCCATCGCAGTTTCTTCATTCTTTTCAGGAGCTTCTTCTACAGTACGGCTGAGCCCCCCTTAGAACATGAATCCACTGAGCCAGGAACGTTAGTTACCCTGCGCCCCCTGATTTCCTCACTCACTGGACCCCTTGGTTACATTACAGATCATTATAATCTCGAGTCCCACATCTTCCTATACAGAGTTTTGCCTGTTCATCCCTTGCTCAGTGCTGCCCCCATGTGGCTATTTGAGGACAGACAAGTGTCAGTAGAAAAAACTCCCTCCTGTACTGGGGAAGCCTTGGGCTCCTCCTACTTGATCAGGGTACAGGGAGTTCCTATTGGGCTGGGAGGCTGCAGATCTGATTGGATGAATAAAACTGAATGTAGTTGCAGGTGACACTCAAGTTCAGGTAAGTGCTGGGGGGAGGCAGTTTGGCATTTTTGCCCCTCCAAGTGCCGCTGTTATTAGTGCTGGACCATCATTTATATTAAGTGGAGCCTCTGGGAGTTGTAGTTTAATTGGGAAGTGCCAATGTGATGAGCACGGGGGCTCCTGCTCCAATATCTGCACTTTCCTCCCTTGCACTAGGCACTGCTGGTTCCGACTCCTACAGCTGCAAATACCCAACACCAGTCTCTCCAGCACTAGTCCAACAATTGTACAACTACATCTCCCACAAGTTTCTCTGTTTCGCTCAGGTGTAAAGCCTCGCCCCCCCCCATCCCGGCGATATTAATTGGACAAAAATAATTAAGCCACAAAAACCCAGCTTCCTGATTGGTGCACAGCCCGAGCTCGGATTGGCTGGCCACAATGGCAACTCTCTGAAGCCGGATCTTTGATTGGTCAATAGCGGGGGTGGTGCCTGGGTCAGGCAGGGGAAAGGATTGTGGCTGCCGGGAGTTGGTGTCGGTCATGCCTTTATTAGGGTACTGGGAGTTGGAGGCAGGGAGAATAAAGTTTGTTATCAGAACTACAACTCTCTGCAAGCTGCACCTTTAATTGAGGAGGGGGAGGTGTAAGTGCTGGGGCCCCTGGCAGCTGTTGGAGGTTGCAGGGAGTTGTGGTGCAGATACAAATGGACGTTATTTACAGCCTAAAAGTGCAGAGTGAAGGGGAATCCGCTCCCATGTTGGGGTTAAATAAGGAGGGAAGGGGTTAGACAATTCAGGGGGCCCTTCTTGTTCACCTTCAGTTCCAGTCCTGCAGCCTGGGGGTCCCACAGAGGAGAGGGGCCACTAGTGGGTTTTTGACTTTCTTGTGAGTCAGAACCAACAGTGACGGGTCAGTATTTCCCCAGGCTCAGAGCAATAAACACCCACAGGGGGAATATTATTCACATTTATGCCCAATACTCTGACCCCCTAATGACAGAGTCAAGCAGTACAGCCCGATTGTGCCCCCGCAGCTCATACGTCAGGATTATGTCAGACAGAGGTTCCAGTTCACTATAGACCGGGGGTCACATTCACAGGTGACTTTACACGATGCCCGGGGGGGGGGACCCAACAAATTACCCAGATGCCCCCAGGGAGGGAATGTGACGGATACTGATAATGTACAGGCTGCTGATTGGTCGGTGACCCCTGTACAGGGGTGTGGGAAGGGGCCACAGGGGCCCCTGGGATGGTAACACCCACCAGTGAGACCCTCTATATTTCGATAGGGGAGGGGGGGGGATATGACTTCCCCAGTTCATCCCACTGAGCCCAAATAACTTTCTACTCATCTATGGAGTTGCCTCTACCCACAATCCTCTGCAGTTTCTCACCAGTTCTCTTTTTATTGGGGTCATAATGTGGGTTTTGTGCTGGGGGGTGAGAGAGAGAGAGAGGGGTAAATGTGACACTGTTGGATTTAAGACTCCCCCCATGTAGGCCAGTGCTGTGTATAAGGGGTTAGGTGAGAGGGGGGGCACTTTATATTCAATATACTAATGGCTTTGCCCTACAGGAGACTCCCCGGGAGCAGCCGCTGGACACAGGGAGGAGTAAGTGATCTGTATGGGGACAACTCTCTGCTGGAGAGAAGGGGGAGACAATTGATCTGATCATCACTAAGGGATTCTGGGACCTGCTGCACATTGGGAACCAATCCCGGCCCAAGATATTTAATATATTTTTATGTAACTTTAATTTATTTTATTTATTATGTGCCACTATATTTATTATGTATAACTTTTTTTTATTATGTGCCAATATATTTATTATACATAACTATTTATAATGCGCCGCTATATTCCACTTGTTTGTATGAGACTTGAATTAATACGTGTCCTGTGGGCAGTTTGGGGTCTCTGACACCCTGTGCTTTAGCCCCTGGGAGATCCAGATGCCGGAGCTGCTGTAGGAGGAGGTGATGGAGGTGGAGGAGAGAGTGGGGCTGAGGCAAGAGAAGGTTGAAGTCTCCCAGAGAGACGGTCTATGGAGTCCTTTGAGGGTGAGTTGCTGAGCGGCATTAGAAAGAGACAAGTTATGGCTGAAGGAAAGATCAGAGAAATGCAGAAAATGAGAAAACTTGCTTTAAAGTAGAAGTAAAGCCTAAAAAGAAAATGGCTAGAAATGCTGTATTCTTATAATAGTAATGATCCCGTTGCCCCCAGCAGTTCTCCATCTTGGATTTTGTTAGGCCTCTTTTGTGTGTCAGTGGCACTGCACATGCTCAGTGGGCTCGGGGCTTTTGGGGAGAAGCTGAACTTAGGGGGAATTATCACAGAAGAAAGGGAGGTTTGTCTGTCATTGAAGCTGATGCTACAGGGCTGATTATGGCTCAATTCTGATGCAGACTGCACTGGCTTCTATGTTGCCATGTAATGTGATTCTAGTAATATTATGGTGGTATTAGGGGGCACAATGCCAACATTCTCTTGTCTTCCTTTCATTTCCAGGTGGTCTTCCCATGAACAGCAAATAGGGCAATTGGTGCACTCCTTATGGTTCAGCCACGTGTCTCTCTCATCGGAGGTGATGCCAATGATTCACGTTGTGCCCCGAGGTTAAACAGCTGATGCCCATCCCCCCCCCCAGCATAAAGAGATATCTCCATGGCTTCAAGGACCAACTAAAGGTGAGTCCCAGGGGTCCAAGTGAGGATTAAATGGCAAGTTAGGATGGATCAGTATGGATATAGACTTGCCCAAAACATGAAATTAGTTTACTCTCATCACTGCCAACATCTGCTTCCCTATAACCAACCTCCTAAATGCTCATTACTGCAAACTCTGGGGTTCTGCTCCCCATTGTCAAAATCCTCTAGATCCCTAATTTCCATCAATCGAGTGTAAGTCTGTAGGAAAGAGTTGTTATTGATCATTATAAGATTTGTTTGTTTCCCAGATCAGGTCTGTTTGGGCCGGGAGGACTCCTGCAGAATCAGGTCCCACCACAGTCTACTACAGGAAAGGTAAGTGTTACTGCAACATGTTTGTTTATAATTCTGCTCCTTTTATCACAACAGCCCTTCAACTGGGGGCCCTTCAGCCACTTGGAGTAGGGGAGCAGTGCAAGGAAACAAAAGCTGCGATTGTTCAGCAATGAGATAAGTGGGGAGCAGGCCCTGCCCAAACAACATCTTCTATCCCAAGAGTTATTTTAGAAACGTTTACTAACAGTTTAACCCATCTGAGTTATACCCTAGTCTCCCTATGACTCTACATTTTGCCCCTTCTGTTGTAGAGGCTCCCAACAGGGATGGCAAAGACCCAATCAAATCAGGATAAGACATGGGTGTCCTAAGTGTCGGGAGGGCCCAGGTCAGGGGCAAAAAGAGTCCAACCTATAGCCCTTTCACTGTTGTTCAAGTTTGAATCCTAAGCAGAAGAACATCAGCCTCTTTCTTTCTCCTGACAACTTCCTTGACTACTTGCTGGTCAGACTGGTGGGAAACTGACCAGCAGGTGGCGCTGTTGTAACAAAATTCATTCATATTAACAGTACATGTATCCCTTAATATCTTGGAATTAAAACAAAATAAATAATGAATGTACATTACAAAAGTGCTTAGAATATCCCCCTCATCCATTTTACATTCACTTATTTTAAAGATTTACTTATCCTTTAAAAGCAAACATCTTATTGGTGGCTGTGGGTTACTTCTATTGGGTGAACTTAGTGGCTTTTATTACGTATGGGGGATTGAGTCTTGTCTTTGCTTTTCTCTGCTGGATACGGCCCATCTGCTCTAGAACACATTTCCACTAACATCAAAGAAGGACTAGACTTCTCCTGAGCTCTCTTTGGCCCTGATGAGGTCTTGGTCTCTAATGCTCCCCATATACCTGTCCATTGGGTGCCATGCAGGAGACAGTCCAGTCACAGGGGAGTGCAGAGGCTGAGTGTGACTCACATTTGACTCCAGACCCTCCTTAGGTCCATCTTGTTCTGCATAAAGCCATCTTGTTCCAGCAGATACATTTGTAAATAGATGAACAAAACAGCCCAAAGCCCGGGGCAGCCACCTGCCAAACCTTATAGTTACCCCTGTAAGTGCTCCATTAACTCTCAGGTGTCTTCTACACTCAGATACTGGTTTTGTCCTGTTCCAAGAGCATCCATCTGCTGATCCATCTGGAGGGGCCACACTTGGGGACAGATTTACTGAGGGTCGAATATCGAATTTAAAATACTTCGATATTCGACCATCGAATTGGTGTGCTACGATAGTCGAAGGCTGTTTTCGATCGAAGAAAAAAATCTTTCGATCGATTCCATGCTTCCATGCTTCGATGCGAAGGTTTGCAAGTAGCGAATAGTCGAAGATGATCAAAGGTAGCCTTTGCCCCACTTCTATTCGAATCGAATGCCATTTTTTTCAAGCAGGAAATCCTCTGGAGGCCATTTTAGGTGCATTTTCACCCTTAATGCGCACTTGCTATTTGGATGAGCCAGGTGGAGGAGGCTGCAAAGAAGGAGTGAGGAGGAGGAGGAGGAGGGAGAATGTGCTTCCAGCCCTGATGAGGTGCCCAGGGTGGCTATATCCTACACTATGGTGTAAGTCACCACAGGAGGGGGACAGGGGCTGGAGTGTCACAGGGAGGGGTTCCTGGGCTGAAGGAGAGGAGAACCTGTCAGCTGGAGGGTCCCATAGTGGGGGAGAGGTCTGGGAGTGGCAGGAGTAGGAGCTCCCCCAGCTCACGCCACGTGTCCCCTGCAACATCAGGGACATGTGTCAGGGAAAGTAGGGCCTCCCCTAGGGCACACCATGTGTCCCCCCCAACATTGGGGACACATGGCAAGTCCCCCACCCCAGCCAGCGGAATAGGGCCTCCCACAGGGCACACCACGTGTCCCCCCCAACGTTGGGGACACGTGGCAGGTCCAGCACCTCATCAAGGGCTTGAACTATAACTACCACTGCCAGGAGGAGGCAAGAGGAGGATAATGATGATGATGACGGAGATGAGGGCCCCAGTGGGCGAATGGCCTGAAGATTCACCAGTGAAGAGAATGCAGCACTGGTTGATGAAGTGATCGTGCAATGGGATGTGTTGTTTGGATGTCGCTCCCATCGCATCAATGTTCCCAGACGAAAAAAATCTGTCAGCTGGTAACGGACAAAGTCAATGCTGTAGGCGCTGTACTCAGAGATCGGAACACTGTCTACAAGCGCTTCAGTGACCTGAAGTGTTGGATACGGGCGAAGTTTGCTGCCAGGAGAGCAAAGACCCAGAAGACCGGCGGTGGCACTTTACCATCTTTGAGGCTCCAGCCTTATGAACGCCGACTTGTGGACATTATGGGCAGAGAGGTCTGTGAAGGTTTGGAGGGGACATTACATGACACAGACTGGAGAAGTAAGTACATTTTAATACACAACATTCTCACTGCTTTTATCCACATTCTTATCATTTGCCTAAATAGCTCATTTCCCCTTTAGCATTTTGCTTCTTTGCTTAAGTATTGCTCCTGTTTTCTATTAGAGGATTTTATGTCTCCAGGATTGTTGTTTGTTTGTGTAGTAGATACTTACGTGCAACTGTAACATTGCCAAAAAGGCAAACGTTTATTAACCATTTCCCCACTACAGCAGAAATGTTTATAAAGTGGATAAAAAGGGTCGTTGACCTTGAAGTTAACTTTTGAAGTATGTTATGTTCTCATTTTAGACTGTCATATCCAGACCAGGACTGGCAATCTGTGGGTTCTGGCAAATGCCAGAGGGGCTGCTATAAGGTGCCATAGAAAGTTACCTGTTTGGGCCTCTGTGTACTTGGAATGGCAGGGCTTATTTTGGCTCCCAGTCCAGGCCTGATCATATCATTCTATTCCAGTCTACTATTTCTAGGAATGTATGGTTGCTATGGTACTTTACATCCTAGCAACCACATTTTTGAAATTGTCTAATGTAGAGCTGATAACAAAAAAATTAAAAAGTGAAGTGTGAAGCAACAGATGTAGAGCCTACAGCAGCTGTATTGTCATCTATTACATTCTGTGCTGCTCACATCATTGCAAACAGGGCCTTTGTGTCATGCATTGAAGTTTTCAACCTTAGCATCTCCCTTGCGGTGCCCTGATAAGACTCTACTTGGACTTTACCATTAGAGATGTCGCGAACTGTTCGCCGGCGAACTTGTTCGCGCGAACATCGGGTGTTCGCGCTCGCCGGAAGTTCGCGAACGTCGCGCGACGTTCGCCATTTTGGGTTCGCCATTGTTGGCGCTTTTTTTTGCCCTCTCACCCCAGACCAGCAGGTACATGGCAGCCAATCAGGAAGCTCTCCCCTGGACCACTCCCCTTCCCTATAAAAACCGAAGCCCTGCAGCGTTTTTTCACTCTGCCTGTGTGTGCTGAAGAGATAGTGTAGGGAGAGAGCTGCTGCCTGTTAGTGATTTCAGGGACAGTTGAAAGTTTGCTGGCTAGTAATCGTTTTGATACTGCTCTGTTATTGGAGGGACAGAAGTCTGCAGGGGTTTGAGGGACATTTTAGCTTAGGTAGCTTTGCTGGCTAGTAATCTACCTTCTACTGCAGTGCTCTGTATGTAGCTGCAGTGGGCAGCTGTCCTGCTTCTGATCTCATCTGCTGACTGCTGCAATAACAGTAGTCCTTGTAAGGACTGCTTTTATTTATTTTTTTGTTGTTTTACTACTACTACTACTACTACTACTATAAGAGCCCAGTGCTATTAGTCTAGCAGTGTTGGGGAGTGGGACTGGTGTGCTAATCTGCTGCTCCTAGTAGTTCAGCAGCACCAACTTTAATTTTTTTTTTTAATATTCATTTTTTTTTATTTTACTTTTTTTATTTTACTACCGCTGTAGTAGTGTATAAGTTGACCTTTTAGGCATTATTTGCCCTGTAGGCATTATTTGCACAGTGTTTTCTTCAACCCGCCATCTAGCTGTGTGACCTTGTTCACATTCTGTCTAAATATCCATAATATTACCGTCTCCAGAAAAAACACCGGAGTGACTTTTTTCAAGCAGCCATAATATATTTACGTAATCCGTATCCACCGCTGTAGTAGTGTATACGTTGACCTTGTAGGCATTATTTGCACAGTGTTTTCTTCAACCCGCCATCTAGCTGTGTGACCTTGTTCACATTCTGTCTAAATATCCATAATATTACCGTCTCCAGAAAAAACACCGGAGTGACTTTTTTCAAGCAGCCATAATATATTTTACGTAATCCGTATCCACCGCTGTAGTAGTGTATACGTTGACCTTGTAGGCATTATTTGCACAGTGTTTTCTTCAACCCGCCATCTAGCTGTGTGACCTTGTTCACATTCTGTCTAAATATCCATAATATTACCGTCTCCAGAAAAAACACCGGAGTGACTTTTTCAAGCAGCCATAATATATTTTATGTAATCCGTATCCACCGCTGTAGTAGTGTATACGTTGACCTTGTAGGCATTATTTGCACAGTGTTTTCTTCAACCCGCCATCTAGCTGTGTGACCTTGTTCACATTCTGTCTAAATATCCATAATATTACCGTCTCCAGAAAAACACCGGAGTGACTTTTTTCAAGCAGCCATAATATATTTTACGTAATCCGTATCCACCGCTGTAGTAGTGTATACGTTGACCTTGTAGGCATTATTTGCACAGTGTTTTCTTCAACCCGCCATCTAGCTGTGTGACCTTGTTCACATTCTGTCTAAATATCCATAATATTACCGTCTCCAGAAAAAACACCGGAGTGACTTTTTCAAGCAGCCATAATATATTTTACGTAATCCGTATCCACCGCTGTAGTAGTGTATACGTTGACCTTGTAGGCATTATTTGCACAGTGTTTTCTTCAACCCGCCATCTAGCTGTGTGACCTTGTTCACATTCTGTCTAAATATCCATAATATTACCGTCTCCAGAAAAAACACCGGAGTGACTTTTTTCAAGCAGCCATAATATATTTTACGTAATCCGTATCCACCGCTGTAGTAGTGTATACGTTGACCTTGTAGGCATTATTTGCACACTGTTTTCTTCAACCCGCCATCTAGCTGTGTGACCTTGTTCACATTCTGTCTAAATATCCATAATATTACCGTCTCCAGAAAAACACCGGAGTGACTTTTTCAAGCAGCCATAATATATTTTACGTAATCCGTATCCACCGCTGTAGTAGTGTATACGTTGACCTTGTAGGCATTATTTGCACACTGTTTTCTTCAACCCGCCATCTAGCTGTGTGTATTATCGTTTCCAGAAAAACCAACTGAGTTTTTGTTGTTGTTGTTGTTTTTTAAAAAATAATGCCAGGCAAAGGCAGGCCGCCACGCAGAGGCCGTGCTAGGGGCCGTGCTGCTATGCAATCCTGTGGCCCTAGCAAATTGCCCAGTTTTAAAAAGCCAATGACCCTGAACTCCCAAAATGCTGAAGAGGTAGTTGACTGGCTTACACAGCACACCCCATCCTCTACCGTTTCTAACTTTACCACAACATCCTCCTCATCCTCCACTGCTATGGCCACCCCACGTAACACTTCCTCCACCACCGGTGCCCTTTCTTCACTGGGGTCAGAGGAGTTATTTTCCCATGAGTTTCTTGAACTGAGTAATGCGCAACCATTATTGCCAGAAGAAGATGAAGGAGATGAGGACCTTACACCAGATTTAATTCTGGCAGAGAACACGACAGAGATGGACATAATGAGTGATGAGGAGGAGGTCCCCGCTGCTGCTTCCTTCTGTGATGTGTCAGAAGAAATTGATGCATCTGAGGAGAATGATGATGAGGAGATTTGATGTTTTGTGGGTGCCTAGTAGAAGAGAGCAAGAGGAGGGTAGTTCAGATGGAGAGACGGAGAGTCAGAGAGGCAGTAGGAGAATAAGACTTAGAAGAAGCAGGGAGGACAGCCCGCAGGGATCAGTAGGGCAACAACATGTATCGGCACCTGTGTTCAGCCGGCCAACGCACCCGCCATTGCCGCCAATACCGCCAACTCCGCCAACTTCTACTGTTACCGCCAGATCGCACACTTCCAAAAAGTCAGCAGTGTGGGATTTTTTTAATGTGTGTGCCTCTGACAAAAGCATTGTAATTTGCAATGAGTGCAGTCAGAAACTGAGCCTTGGTAAGCCCAACAGCCACATAGGTACAACTTCTATGCGAAGGCACATGAGCGGCAAGCACAAAGCACTTTGGGAGCAACACCTCAAAGGCAACAGGCAAACTAAAAGCCACACTCCTTCTGGTCCAGCATCTTACTGCTCTACCTCTGCTCTCCTTGACCCGTCTGAACCACCCTCCACTCCGCCTTCCACCTTGACCACCTGTTCCCATTCCCAGTCATCTGCCACCAGCCAAGTTTCTGTGAAGGCCATGTTTGAGCGTAAGAAGCCAATGTCTGACTGTCACCCCCTTGCCCGGCGTCTGACAGCTGGCTTGTCTGCACTCTTAGCCCGCCAGCTTTTACCATACCAGCTGGTGGACTCTGAGGCCTTCCGCAAATTTGTAGCAATTGGGACACCGCAGTGGAAGGTACCCAGCCGCAATTTTTTTTCTAAAAAGGGAATACCACACCTGTACCAACATGTGCAGAGCCAAGTTACCGCATCTCTGTCACTTAGTGTTGGGCCAAAGGTCCATATGACTACTGACGCATGGTCCTCCAAGCATGGTCAGGGCAGGTATGTCACCTACACTGCCCACTGGGTGAACTTGGTAATGGCTGGGAAGCAGGGAATGGGTAGCTCAACAACAACAGTGGAGTTGGTGTCACCGCCACGGATTGCACGCGGTTCTGCCACCACCTCTACTCCTCCATCGCTCTCTACCTCGTCTTCTTCTTCTTCTTACTCTGCTGCTGGGTCCTCCTTCTCCTCCTCCACACCTGTGCACCCCCAGCTCCCCCTAGGCTATTCGACGTGCCAGGTACGCCGTTGTCACGCTGTCTTGGGGATGACGTGCCTGGAAAGCAAAAACCATACCGGATCTGTACTCCTGTCATCTCTGCAGTCACAGGCCAATCGGTGGCTGACCCCACACCAACTGCAGATCGGAAAAGTGGTGTGTGACAATGGAAGCAATCTGTTGGCAGCGTTGAGACTAGGCAATTTAACACATGTGCCCTGCATGGCACATGTGTTAAATTTAATAGTCCAACGTTTTGTCTCCAAGTACCCAGGATTCCAGGACGTTCTCACCCAGTCCAGAAAGGTGTCGGCCCATTTCAGACGTTCCTACACAGCCATGGCACGCCTTGCTGACATTCAGCAGCGCTACAACATGCCAGTCAGGCGTTTGATTTCTGACAGCCAGACTCGCTGGAATTCAACGCTCCTTATGTTGGAACGTCTGCTGCAACAACAAAGGGCCGTCAACGAGTACCTTTTTGAACTGGGTGGTAGGACTGGATCTGCACAGCTGGGGATTTTTTTCCCCCGTTACTGGGTGCTTATGCGCGATGCCTGCAGGCTCATGCGACCTTTTGAAGAGGTGACAAATATGGTCAGTCGCACCGAAGGCACCATCAGCGACCTAATACCCTTCGCTTTATTCCTGGAGCGTGCCGTGCGACGAGTGACAGATGAGGCTGTAGACCAGCGTGACGAGGAGCTGGAAGCGCACGATTTCTGGTCGGAATCACCAGAACGAACCCAGGCACCTGCTGCAACGCAGGGAGAGGTGCCAGAAGTGGAGTCAGAGGAGGAAGGTGGCTTTGTGGAGGAGGAGGAGGAGGACCAACAGGAGCAGGCTTCCCAGGGGGGCTAGTGGTGACCTTTTGGGGACCCCTGGTCTTGTACGTGGCTGGGGGAGGAGACCGTGGATGATGCAGTCCTTGATAATGAGGAAGCGGAGATGGATAGCTCTGCATCCAACCTTGTGAGAATGGGGTCTTTCATGCTGTCATGCCTGTTGAAGGACCCCCGTATCAAGAGGCTTAAGGAGAAGGACCTGTACTGGGTCGCAACGCTACTAGACCCTCGTACAAGCATAAAGTGTCAGAAATGTTACCAACATACCACAAGTCCGAAAAGATGCGGCATTTACAAACCAGCCTGCAAAACATGTTGTACAATGCTTTTAAGGGTGATGTCACTTCAGGAACTCATCAACATTCCAGGGGCAGAGGTGCCAGTAATCCTGCCACGAGCACACCTGCAAGGACAAAGCCCTTTGGCCAGTCTGTAACGTCAGACATGCAAATGTTTTTCTGTCCAAGGCAGCGCCACAACCCTTCTGGATCCACCCTCAAAGAACGCCTCGACCGGCAGGTAGCGGACTACCTGGCATTAACTGCAGATATCGACACTCTGAGGAGCGATGAACCCCTGGACTACTGGGTGCGCAGGCTTGATCTGTGGCCAGAGCTGTCACAATTTGCCATGAACCTCTTGTCTTGCCCAGCCTCAAGTGTGCTCTCAGAAAGGACCTTCAGTGCAGCAGGAGGGATTGTAACTGAGAAGAGAACTCGCCTAGGTCACAAAAGTGTCGATTACCTGACCTTTATTAAAATGAATGAGGGGTGGATCTCGGAGGGTTACTGCACGCCGGAAGACTTGTTCTGATTTCTATGCAGCTGTCCTTCTCTTCAAGCCTCATGACTCCACACACAGCTTGTCCTTTAGCGTCCTCCTCCTCCCTCCGCCACCGTTACAAACTAGGGTGCAAACCCTACTGGTTTAATTTTTTCTGGCCTCTGTGCTTCAGTGGCTGCAACCAAAAAAAACTGGGCAAACAATGTCTACAAGGTCAACGTATGGCAAAAAATGACTATTTTCAGCATTTATATGGCATATTTTTTCTGGCAACTGTGCTTCAGTGGCTGCGTCCAAAAAAATGCATATTTTCTGCATTTATATGGCATAATTTTTCTGGCCTCTGTGCTTCAGTGGGCTGCAACCAAAAAAATGCATATTTTCAGCATTTATATGGCATAATTTTTCTGGCCTCTGTGCTTCAGTGGCTGCAACCAAAAAATTTATATTTTCAGCATTTATATGGCATAATTTTTTCTGGGCCTCTGTGCTTCAGTGGCTGCAACCAAAAAAATGCATATTTTCAGCATTTATATGGCATAATTTTCTGGCAACTGTGCTTCAGTGGCTGCGACCAAAAAAATGACTATTTTCAGCATTTATATGGCATATTTTTTCTGGCCTCTGTGCTTCAGTGGCTGCGGCCAAAAAAACTGGGCAAACAATGCCTACAAGGTCAACGACGTTGACCTTGTAGCATTGTTTGCCCAGTTTTTTTGGCCGCAGCCACTGAAAGCACAGAGGCCAGAAAAAATATGCCATATAAATGCTGAAAATAGTCATTTTTTGCCATATACGTTGAGTCAACGTATGCAAAAAATGACTATTTTCAGCATTTATATGGCATATTTTTTCTGGCCTCTGTGCTTCAGTGGCTGCGACCAAAAAAACTGGGCAAACAATGCCTACAAGGTCAACGTATGGCAAAAAATGACTATTTTCAGCATTTATATGGCATATTTTTCTGGCAACTGTGCTTCAGTGGCTGCAACCAAAAAAACTGGGCAAACAATGTCTACAAGGTCAACGTATGGCGAAAAATGACTATTTTCAGCATTTATATGGCATATTTTTTCTGGCCTCTGTGCTTCAGTGGCTGCGGCCAAAAAAACTGGGCAAACAATGCCTACAAGGTCAACGACGTTGACCTTGTAGGCATTGTTTGCCCAGTTTTTTTGGCCGCAGCCACTGAAGCACAGAGGCCAGAAAAAATATGCCATATAAATGCTGAAAATAGTCATTTTTTGCCATACGTTGACTCAACGTATATGGCAAAAAATGACTATTTTCAGCATTTATATGGCATATTTTTTCTGGCAACTGTGCTTCAGTGGCTGCGACCAAAAAAACTGGGCAAACAATGCCTACAAGGTCAACGTATGGCAAAAAATGACTATTTTCAGCATTTATATGGCATATTTTTTCTGGCAACTGTGCTTCAGTGGCTGCAACCAAAAAAACTGGGCAAACAATGTCTACAAGGTCAACGTATGGCGAAAAATGACTATTTTCAGCATTTATATGGCATATTTTTTCTGGCAACTGTGCTTCAGTGGCTGCGTCCAAAAAAACTGGGCAAACAATGTCTACAAGGTCAACGTATGGCGAAAAATGACTATTTTCAGCATTTATATGGCATATTTTTTCTGGCAACTGTGCTTCAGTGGCTGCGTCCAAAAAAAACTGGGCAAACAATGCCTACAAGGTCAACGTATGGCAGTTGTTTAAAGAGAACAGTAGATTACTAGCCAGCAAAGCTACCTAAGCTAAAATGTCCCTCAAATCCCTGCAGACTTCTGTCCCTCCAATACAGAGCAGTATCAAGCAGATTACTAGCCAGCAAAGTTACTATCATCTGTCCCTGAAATCACTAACAGCTCTCCCCCTACACTATCTCTTCCAAGCACACACAGGCAGATTTTTCAGATACATTTTTGCCCTTGATCCCCCTCTGGCATGCCACTGTCCAGGTCGTTGCACCCTTTAAACAACTTTAAAATCATTTTTCTGGCCAGAAATTTTTTTTTTAGATGTTAAAGTTCGCCTTCCCATTGAAGTCTATGGGGTTCGCGAACCGTTCGCGAACCGCTCGCGTTTTTGCGCAAGTTCGCGAATATGTTCGCGAACTTTTTTTCCGACGTTCGCTACATCCCTATTTACCATCTCCCTTCCTGGCCCATTACATTTGAGTTCATATTTTAAAGGATAACTTAAATATTTCTGAAACATCAGTTAGAGGACATTATAGACAAATGGCAGGGGACCTTTTTACCCATAAAGAGAATCACGTACCAGAGGCCTCCCCTTCAGACTAGAGGAAAAGAAGTTTCATTTAAAGGAACAGAGTAGGGGGTTCATCACAGTGAGGACAGTGAGGTTGGGGAATGCACTGCCGGGTGATGATTCAGTTAATGACTATAAGAGGGACTTGGATGATTTCTTGGACAGACATAATACAAAGGCTATTGTGATACTAAACTCTATAGTTAGTATAGATATGGGGATATATCATTTATGTGACAGTAGGGAGGGGTGTGTGTATGGGGCTGGCTTTTACTTTGGAGGGGTTGAACTTGATGGACTTTGTCTTTTTTCAACCCAATTTAACTATGTAACTATGTAACTATGTTGTAGGTCTGTCCATCAGCCTAATAAACAAGTACAATTGTAGTAGCTTATGATTGACAATTTTTTTAAAATTTCTTAACAATTGCAGCACCACCGCAGACATCGCCACAAGCCACGGACAGTGACCAGGACCTTGATCCTCAGCAGCCCCAGGAAGAGGGTGAGGCCACAGATAGTCCTAGAGCCCCACAAGCTCAAGGTACAGACATGTTTGTGGCCAATGTAGTTGTTTCCTCTTACTATTTGCAACATTACTAATGTCCTATTTCACATTACAGAACACCGAGCTCCCCGGTCGCCAGCCGTGATACCTGTGGTGCCCCCCAGACGTAAGATGTTTTACCTAATAAGCCCTCCCTTTATTTATCTGTGTGTCCCAAACATACAAAGCACATTACTGAGTCCCTTATGCAGACTACTTCATGTGCCTCTTCAGTGTTAATGAGAAGCAGTAGGTTGTTAAAGGCAAATTTTGGATAAAATATACATTTTTGTCATTTCCCTATGGGACCAAAGTGTAAATGAGATCAGATTCTCCTGCTGCTCTGGCTCCGTCGCTCTCCCTTCCGATTCCTGTGCCTCTCCCATTCTGACTGTCAGCCTGAACTCACCATACACCATACAGCGCTACTGCTATTTCACTCTCTCTCAGCCCCGCTTTAAAATCCTACTGATGACTTTGTGCCTGGTGGGCCAAGATATCCCTCTTAATCAGGTGAGCTCTGTGGGCGGTGGTGGGCAGGGCTGTCATTAGAAATCATGGACCCCATTTCTAGTTGTGCTTTTTGTTGCCCGAGATATTAATCCTTCCCTTGCTTGGTGCCCTGCCAACTATGTAGAATGCCCCTCCCTCCAAAAAAGTCCACTAAATTCCTTGTCTTGCTACAGCCCCAATCCACCCCCATTATACCCATTACCCACCAAAAGCCCCCTTTCAACTCCGCAAGCCATGACCCTTTCCAGTCCATTAAGGTTGACTTTCGCTTTGAGCCCCCCTTTGTTCTGTGGACCATTGACTGGACTCTCCGGTGATGACTACCAGCGTTTGGCCTGGGACTTGCCCTCATTGAGCAGTAAGTTGCCCAGTCTATTCTTGCTGAACCCCCTCATAACAGTGGCACCTGTTTATTCCTGATCCTCCTCTATCCAAGTGCAATAAAATTCCTTCCTACAGGGTTGCCTTGTTCCCATCCAGGTCGTCATTCCCAAAGGATCCATCCTGGACCCCCTCTCCTGGGGCAGCTATGGTTGGGGGTAATGTCCTCACGACTGGTTGGGGGTAATGTCCTCACGTCTGGTTGGGGGTTAATGTCCTCATGTCCTTCTGAAGGGGTCTCTCTCATTGCCTGTACAGTTACAGGAATGGACCAGCAGGTGGCATGGTTGGTACAAAATTCATTATATTACCAGTTAATAAAAACCTAAATACTGTAGCTCTGAAAAAAGAACGTAAAGTGCTTTGAAAATGTTAGTAATTTAAATTTTTCCTTTAATAACATGCCTACAATTCCCCAGACTTATATGTATAGAATTACATAACTATGTGGTGAGTGTCAAATAAACTAATAATACCCACATCGTTAGAGACAAATTAATGAGTTACTAAATGGGAGGCAGTAAGTGGCACTAGGGGAATGTTTTTCAGACAAATGCTAATAGTAATACATGTTACAGGTGGGTTTGCCACTAACAGTATTTTTAGTATTTTAATACCAACAGTTTTATGTCCTATATGAGTGGTGCACAAGGCCTTCTCAAGTGTATTTCCTTATTGAGGTGTTTAGTAACATGAATTTATAACCACAGGGGTCCAAGACCATCTAGATCAGTGATCCCCAACTACTGGCTCATGTTGCTCCCCAAACTCTGAGATGTTGCTCCCAGTGGCCTCAAGTTTTAGTTGTATAAAAACCAGTTGAACTGCCAAACAGAATCTCTAGTAGATGCCAGTTCTCATAATCAGGGCCAGAACTAGGGGTAGGAATGTGCTTAGGGCACAAAGCTGAGGAGTGCCAGAGATTTACCTTCTCTGCTTTCTACTCCTATTCCAGTCCCCTCTCCTCTCTGCCCGACTGTCCGCCAGTGTGTGGATTCGTACGAGTTCCGAGTTGGCGCAGTGACCGGCCATGTTACATAGGATGTCTGGCCCGGCTCTGGTCATAATGGCTACCGATAGCCAATCACAGCCCTTATTTTGTGCCACCCAGTAACATTGTTTATGCTTCTGTTGCTCCCCAACTTTACATCTGAATGTGGTTCACGGTTAAAATAAGGTTGGGAACCCCTGCTCCAAAGGGAGGTTCTAAAGAGTGAAATTGGCTATAACTTCTGCAATAATAAAGTCTCTCAGTTACACAACAGTAACATTGCTCCTAACCATTGTCTTCCATGCAGTTAGTCCATTTTCTTCTTGTAACTCATCACCAGGGAGAGTTGAAGCACAGGCCATCTCCACCGTCTTCTCTACTTACATCATTTCATATAAAGAATCACATCAACCAGGACCTGAACCTGAATATCCATTATTATCTTTATTATTATTATCTTTATTATTATACTGTAGTAATAAAGCTCTGACACATTAAATATCACTTTACAGAGATTATATATCATCCCCATTGGCTCCTGTCCGAATGAGTTTACAATCTAAGGTCCCTTTCACAATCCCATCAGTCCCTGCCCCAGTGAGTTTACAATCTAAGGTCCCTATCACATTCCCATCAGTCCCTGCCCCAGTGAGTTTACAATCTAAGGTCCCTGTCACATTCCCATCAGTCCCTGCCCCAGTGAGTTTACAATCTAAGGTCCCTTTCACATTCCCATCAGTCCCTGCCCCAGTGAGCTTACAATCTAAGGTGCCTATCACATCCCCATCAGTCTCTGCCCCAGTGAGCTTACAATCTAAGGTCCCTATAACATTCCCATCAGTCCCTACCCCAATGATTTTACAATCTAAGGGGGGAATAAAAATGTGCAAAGAGAACAAATTTGAGAATAATAAAAATGTGCATATAACAATGTAATTCTTCATTAGGCTTTTATTGTATTGTGAATCTTAATTGCGCATTGCAAACCTTTAACTCCCATTAGTAGGTGACATTAAACTTTTGGAGAAATGTAATTTTTTTCATTAAGAATTCTTATTCACACATTAATAACTTATAAAATTCGCAATAGCTTCTACTGTCATGTGATGGGCAAAGTGTTTGCAAAGGCAAAATTGTTCACTTTTTGCAAACATTTATTCGCATTGTGAACAAATTGTGAACTTTTTTTGCATTAGCAATCAATATTACATTCGCCATAAGGTCCCTATCACATTCCCATCAGTCCCTGCCCCAGTGATCTTACAATCTAAGGTCCCTACCACATTACCATGAGTCACTGCCCAGGTGAGCTTACAATCTAAGGTCCCTATAATGTTCTCATAAATCCCTGCCCATAAATCCCTGTCCCAATGAGTTTATAATCTAAGGTCCCTATCATGTTCCAATAAGTCTCTGCCCCAGTGAGCTTGCAATCTAATGTTTCCAAATACATTCTTCTGGTACTGCTATGGGGTCTAATGTTGCACCTTCCTATGCCAATTTGTTCATGAACAGTTAAACACATTTTTGGTAAAATGATGATGTATGGTTCTTTATGTGCCCACTAGTGAGGAGTGATTTGTTTTTGCAGATTTAATCTAGAAAAAGGTGCTCATAGACTCCAATGGGTGAAAAAATTGTTGCCCATTGACTTGAATTTGAATTTTTCACCATTTGCAAATTTTCAGCAAAGAAAAAGGGGTCAGATTTCACCCATCGCTAGTACCAATGCTATATTGATGACCTGTTCATTGTATGGTTGGGGACATAAACTGAATATCCACAAACTGTAATATCCACAAAGACTTTGTAGGGGATCAGACCCACCTTCTCGCTGTTCTGCCTGTTACATCACTGAGCTTGGTTACAGGCAGGGAAGTGACTGATTGGCTGGAAGCCATGAGGTTGTCCGGGAAAAAGAGGAGGATCCAGGAAGAGCCTGGATTTGGAGCTAAATGCGAGTGGTTACCAAGAGCGAGGTTATAAAAGAGACCCTGCTGCAGTGCATAATGGTGAGCTGCCCATGGGAGGATATTGGTAAGGCTATGAGTGTGGGGCCCCTGTGTGAGGACAGGTTTTGTTCATATACCTGCCATATGGGAGTGGCTACTAAGTGTCCAAAGAGAGAGGTACTTTTGGTAACAGGTATCACTAACTGGGGTATAAGCTTCCTGCTGTCAACCCTCCACCGTGTTCACCTTTTTGCATCAGAGGGATCCACGATGTCGGTGGAGGGTTCCATGTTCCTAGCACAGTGCACAATTGCACTCTCTGCTCTTAAAGTTACCAGGAGCAGCATTTTTGCCATGCCTGGTAACCAGTGGGGCGCTGCCACTTGAGGAGAGTTTCTCAACTCGCCTCATTAACACAGGATTTAAAGAAGAAGGAAACCCCCTGGGTGCAAAACCCCTCCCGTCTCCCTCTTCCCCCCTGGCCTACCTGTCCCCCTGGGCAAATGCCCCTAAATTGTTATTCCCCCCCTTGCAGGTCCTGTCTACGGAGTTCACAGTCGCCATCTTCTCCCACACGCGTCTTCTTCCTGCTTTGACCGGCGTCTTCTGGCGCATGCGCAGTAGGAACAGTTACCGGTACGGATCTACTGCGCATGCGCCGAATGTCACAAAGTTTTCCGATTTCACGTGACATTCGTCACATGCGCAGTAGATCCGTACCGGTAACTGTTCCTACTGCGCATGCCGCAGAATAGACGCGCGTGGGAGAAGATGGCGAATGTGAACTCCGTGGACAGGACCTGCGCAGAGGGGTGAGTAACAAGTTAGGGGCATTTGCCCAGGGAGACAGGTAGGCCAGGGGGAGGAGGGAGGGGGGGCAACACAGGGGAGGGGTTTTGCGCCCAGGGGGTTTCCTTCTCCTTTAAGAACACTTGAGGAAGGGACATTAAACTGTGTGGTTATTAACTCCGGTGTAGGTAAAGGGCCCTCTTTTTATCCTTACTGTGTTAGGTTCCTCCAACAGAGCATAGGAGCCGCCACTTCTCCTTATCTTCATAAATCCAAATCACCACTCTGGAGAACCAATATCATAAATCAAGTGTTCTTTTATTTGGTAGCACTACATGTTTCGGATCTATCTGATCCTTCCTCAGGTGCCAGTGTTCACAGTGTACATATCCCCAATAGCCCAACATTTAAACACAAGAAAAACACCAACAAGATTGTCAGTTCCACAATGTGGCCAGACTTCGTTAATTCAATTAACAATTTCAAATGCAGTACTGCCCTCCAGGGGCCTACTCCAGAAGTACATGACACTTAAGGCAATAGTTACAATAGTATTAGTATAAACATTGTTTCAAATCTTTCGTACCTGTTACAATCAATCAGTCTATTCAATGTTACAACTGTACATTTCCTTTAAAAAAATAAAGAGCTTTACTACAAGAAGCATTTCAGACTTTGAGCATCATTTAAACCATGTGGTTCCAGTGTATTTAACATATCAATCCATTTTGCCTCACATTGTAATAGCAATTTTTTTCGGTCACCACCTCTCATTGGTAATTTAACCTCTTCAAGTACAAGCCATCTAAGGCTTGCACTTGTGTGTTTATGTTCAAAACAATGTTTGCCCACAGGTGTATGGGTTTTTATCTTGATTTGGATTTATGGTTATTAACCCCTTCTGTTGTGATTGGGACTGTGATACTAAAGGGGCTGTGTTAGAAAGAGAGATAGTCAGTGTGATACCAAATAGTGAGATAAGTAGATCCCTCAGTTATAAAAATGAATTTAGCCTATAAAAGTCTATACATAACATTCCTTATTCAATCCATTCAGGGTGACTGTTTAAAGTGAATATCAACATCCACTTGAACATCCATTTCACCTCCATATTGGATGATATCAATGTCTCCTTTCCTTTTTCCCAATGTCCCAGCCTTAATTCCATGAAACAAGAAGAAATGCTCATTAGCTTCATGTCCAGTAAAGAAGTAATTGTAAGGGCTTTGGAAGTACAGTGCAAACTACTTTAACTCAGGCACCGTATGGGGAAGACTTTTATCAGTAACGTCACCAGTACTGGTGGGGCCCCGGTGGAGGATGTGCAGCCAGGCCCCCCACCCCTCTTTCCCAACGTTATCTTTTTATATTTGCCCACAGGGGAGGCTTATACAGGCCCTGATGGGGTCCAGGCCCTGGTGCAATTGCACCCCCAGTAGTTCCACTGCCAATGATTCCTAATATTATTGGCTACAGTTTACAGCAAGTGAAGACATTTTCAAAAACAGGGGTTTTTAGTTACAAGTTTATGATCACAAAATTGCCAAATCACAGTTCCACTCCAAGGATGACACTCAGGCCAAACCTCTCCCTGCTATAATTGGGAATAGATCTCCAAGACCAGCAGCCATTGTTAAAGACATAAGATCCTCATTAGAGGAATGGGAGTGGGTTTGTCTTACCTGTGGCATAACTGTCCTAAAACTGTCCTAAAATACAAATACAAAGCACCCCAAGGCTAAATCAAATACAACTAAAGTATAATGAACGTGCAACACACAATTCCTTACAAAAGCAGAAAAAGAGGGAACTGATCAATGTTCCTCCTCCCACCCCGTCACCCACCAGCACTTCATTGAGACCAATAGTTCTTTCTGAGACTGAGATCTGGGGGTCACTCACCAAGAGACATAACACTGTTTATAATTGTCCCTAATCTGTTCATTGCATTAGTATCCCCACCCAACCCAATGTTTCAGGGGCAGTCATGGTGCCAGTACTTGGAAGTAACAACTGATTGAATAAAATTAATATATAGCTGGGGATTATATTTGTTTGAACATTCTATTCCTATATCTCTTTAATAAGAACTCTCTCACTGTCCATCACCTGTGAGTGCAAAACAGATGAAGAGAAAAATTGCCTTTAAAAAGTAATTACAAAAAATGAGGTACCAGACTTTGGCTAAAATATGTAAGCTCACGTGCCACATCTAGTACCCTCATTGTACGGGAGTCCTACACTATTTGTGAGCATTCTGAGTTTGTAGTACTTTTACTGTAAAGTAGTGAGAGTAATAAGACCAATGTGCACTTACCCTTAACTCAGGAGCCCTAGTGGGAAAGATGGGAGCTTTTAAGCAGCAGCCAACAAACATCCGCCTGTGAATAATTATTTAAAGGAACAGTAACACCAAAAAATGAAAGTGCTTTAAAGTGATGAAAATATCATATAGTCTTGCCCTTCACTGGTACAACTAGTGTGTTTGCTTCAGAAACACTACTATAGTTCATATAAACAAGCTTCTGTGGAGCAATGGCGGAAATTGAAAAATGGCTATATGGCACAGGTTAACTAATGGATAACAGAGAACACAATTAGACAGACAGAGCTTATTTACTATCTGCTGTGTAACCTGAGCCTTTCAATGGCTGCCCCCATTGCTACACAGCAGCTTATTTATATAAACTATAGTAGTGTTTCTGAAGCAAACACAGCAGCTTTACCAGTGCAGGACAACACTGCATTATTTTTTTAATACTTTAAAACACTTATTTTTTGACGTTACTGTTCCTTTAACTACACTATCTATTTGCATTTCAAGTTTGTAGTGTATTTAAAATCAAGTTCTCTAGTAGACAATGTGACTGAGTAATAAGACCAATGTGCAATTCCCCTTGACTCAGGGGCTATAGTGAAAAATCAAGGAGCTTTTTAGCCCCAGCCAATTAACATACATCTGAAAGTGATTCCCTGTTTTAAAGGCTGAATGGCAGCTATAGGCAATATTTGACTGCAATTTGTAAACGAAACACAAAAAAATCACCAGCGCTCGGTCGAACACACGCTGTGCGTTGACTAGCTGCTATACAAACCCTTGTGCCATCGCTCAGTCACACAGTTTGCTGGGGGACTTGAATGCACTACAAACTTATAATGCTCACAAATAGTGTAGGACTCATGTACAATACGAGTACTTGACGTGGCACATGAACTTACATATTTCGGCCAAAGTGTGGTACCAACACCTCATTTTTTGTAATAATTATTTTTAAAGGCAAACTGTGCACTGTAAAAGGTTACTTTTGGAGTGTCAGTCAAGGTTAGGAAACTTAGTGAGCAGCTAACTAAGGCTCCAACAAGGATTTTAGTGAAGGGTTGGCACCCTACTGTGACAAGACCACCAGGTACCAGCTGTGAGATTCACCTTCAATGGGGATTATGCACGAGAGGCAGCCAATGCAACCCAGTGAGAAAGCGGACTGACAAGGATCAGATAGGATCGGTGAGTACTGTATTTGTGTAAAAAATGCCCCTATTTGTTAATGGAGTGTACCATCTGAGCATCATCTTGAACATTGAAGGAACTGACCATGATTAAGTGTTCCACCAGTTTAATAAATTGTTTTTAAGGAACCATTGGTGTCCAAAGTTATTAGGTCAAGAGTGTTTGACATGGGCTTATACTAGAGTGATAATCCCTTCCTCCATCCCATAAGCGGGACCCACCTGAGGATAAAGCGTCAAATCATATTGTGCCTACTGGGAGTTGGACCCTTGCACCTATCAACTCCTATCAACTCCTATCAGCAGAAAACGGCACCGGCCTGGAGATCTTCCAGCGAGCACCACGGAGCAATCCTCTTCCTTCTTCTTTGGTTTTCAAATTTCCCAGAGCAGACTCCTGCAGTAGAATGAAATAGCGGCTTTTTCCATTAAACTTTTTGCTCTACTACACATGAGCAGTCACTTGAAGACTGAGGAAGCAGAAAGAGGATCGCTCCTTGGTGCTCACTGGAAGAACTCCGGGCCACTGCAGTTTTCTGCTAATAGGAGCACCGGCATGGGGTTTCAGGTAAGTAAATACCCCTGAAAGTGTCCCTAATTCATTACTCATTTATAGGTGCAGAGTAAGCATAGCGGAGTTTATGGGCGCTATCTTCTGACTCTTCAGTATTCTTTGGGTTCTTCCCTTCAGAAGTTTCCAGAACTTTTGGCACATGCATAGTTGCTATGAACCAGAAGACTATGCCAACTCTGCATGCACCAATAAGGCGCTCACTTCCTGAAGAATACAGAAGGGCCTGAAGATGGCTCCCATGAGCAGGGCCGCCATTAGAAATCACGGGGCCCCGTACAACAAAATTTTTGGGGCCCCCTGGGCCCCACCCACACTGACGACCAAGCTCCACCCCATATCCCGCCCACTCCACATCGCAGTTAAAAGACCACACAGACATCAGCGCTAAAAAAGTAACCCCCCCACACAAGTTGTAAAAAGCTATTGATGGTCAGGGCCCCCTTATAAAAAATTGGGGCCCCAAAAAAAAAAAAAAACACATTGGTGGCAGGGGCCCCCTTATAAGTTAAAAAAAACTTGGGGCCCCAACAAAAAAAAATGTAAAAAAACCTAAAAAATAAACAAACATTGGTGGCAGGTTAAAAAAGTTAAAAAAATTTGGGGCCACCAAAAAGAAAATTAATTTATTTTTAAAAAAAAAAAAAACAAAAAAAAAAAACCAATGGTGGCAAGGGGCCCCTTACGAGTTAAAAAAAAAATTGGGGCCCCAAAAAAAAGTTTTTAAAAAAAAAGATTGGTGGCAGGGGCCTATAGAATATTAAAATAATACATTGGTGGCCAGGGGATAAAATAAACACACAAACTGGTGTTCAGTAGGGTTGAACTCATGGCTTCAGTACTTCAACTTCGCCTCCTTTCGTGACTTCGGGTCTTTTCACCGCTTCAGGACTTCAATTTCGGCTGTTTTCGTGACTTCGGGTCTTTGCGCTGCTTCAGGACTTCGGCTTCGGCTGTTTTCGTGACTTCGGGTCTTTCGGCGCTTCGTGACTTCGGCTTTTTCCGTGACTTCGGGTCTTTTCGGTGCTTCGGCTTTTCGGCACTTCCGCATTCGGCAACGCAAGAGGCAAGACGTACGGCTCGGGCGCTCGTAAGGGGGGCCCGGATCTTCAAAAAATGCAGCGCTGCCGGGCCCCCCTTCATGCCCGGGCCCGGTACGCTTGTCCCCCCTGTCGGCGGCCCTGCCCATGAGCTCCTCTGCGCCAAATTATTAGAACTTAACTTTCCCTTTCAGTGGAAACACCACTCAGTGGCATATTTAGGGGTAAAAATAAGCAAATCCTACACTACCTTATAAAAGGCTAATTTTCCCCCTATGTTCAGGTACTTACAATTTCATAGCTAGGATAGATAACCTCAAATTCTAGGTAGTTATTTCCAGATTTAATTGAAAGTGAAGTATCACTGCCTGGAATTGATGGTATTCCCAGCCATTGAGATTGAAATTAACCCAACCAAATAAAGTTGCAACCAGAATTATAGGATTTGACCCTACCAGTCCTTCAGACCTTGTAATAAAGGAAAATAATTTAGGCAGTACATGGAAGAGTTTAAGGAATTTAACAAACATCAGAAGAAAAGTTAGGTTAGATTTATAGGCAGGGCTAGAACAACTAAATAATATGTTTATTTTATTGACATCCTCTTTTTACAGTCCATCAACAAGCCAAAATATATAGTCAATGGATGCCATTACCGCAGTGGTCAAACAATTGTTATAATTAGATATTGTTATATCTGACAAATATACACAAAATTGGCTCATGGAAACAGGACTTCACTCTGATGATCTTAAACCACTTGCGCAAAGAATACGTCAATGTTGGAAAACTTCTAACTTTCGAATGTGTTCAGTACATTTTACTGAAGATTGAAATGTGTTCAAGACATTTTACTAAAGATTCCTTCAAAGTGGATCCAAAAAATATTTGAAAACAAATGCAGTACAAATATTTTGGAAAATATAAATATATATGCTCATTACTACTGTCATTACAGTTGCACCTACTCCATCAACAACACCATCAGCAAAAAGAAGGAGTAGAAGATGACTAGCGTTAACCTCTTCAACAACGATAAGAGTGCTGTCTCGTCATACTACTACTGGAACACAGACAGGCCCCGATCTGTGGCAAGGACACAAAGGCCTGGGCGGCAGAATTTCAGGGGAGTCGTGTCGCCCAGCCACATCTACATTAGTAACTAGCACTGGAGACTCACATGAATCTCCAGGGCTGATCCTGATTATTAAGACATGGACAAGCACAGGAAGGGGGACGTTGAAGGGGATTAATTTAACGGGCTTAATGTCTAGTTTGTCATAATTTTCTAGAAGCTAGGTAGAAATATAATTAATACTTATAAGTAGTGATGGCGTGAATTTGCGCGATTCGCTGCCAGCAAAAAATGGATGCCAAAACGAGACGCCAGTGCCGTTTCACTAATTTTTCACCGTTTCGCGAATTTCGCAGGAAATTCAAGATTTTTTTTCCATTTTTCTTCAAATTCTTCCTCGGGTAAAGTCTCCTCTGTAGGTAGTCAGGGGGCTACGCTCTGGGATTGGATGAAGGTGGGGAAACAAGGGGAAGAAGGTCCTTTGTGTGAGTTTGTGGGAGTGATGGGCAAGGCTGTGTCAATAAGTTTTGCAGGTTCCTTTACTGTTACAAATATATTTTATCCTTTGTCCTGGGGGGGAATGGTTGAATTGGAGGAGGGGAGCTGGAGGAGGGGGAGCTGGAGGAGGAGATGAGGAGGATGGAGTCTCTTGACTTATCAGGGGACACAGATTCATCTTCTAGTGCCTCGGACTCATCAGATTTTGAAAGTCTGAGTCTCAGTGAAGCAGAGAGAATCCAGTCAGGCCTTTCTGAAAAAAGTATGTTCAGACAATGACAGGATGGAAAAGAGGAGGTTGGAAGCTGAACTTCTTAATCACCCTGTAAATGGCTGTTCCCCCTCCAATACACATTGTGACACAAGCAGGGCCACCATTAGAAATCATGGGGCCCTGTACAGCAAAATTTTCTGGGCCCCCGGTCCCCATCCACCCCAGATCCCACCCACCCACAGTAAAAAATCCATGCAGACGTCAGCAGTGGTCAGGACCCCCCTTATAAGTAAAAAAAAAAAAAAAAGCATTGGCGCCGGGTCCCCCATAAAAGTTTTTAAAGGGCCCCCTTAAAAGTTAAAAAGAAACATTACTGGTCAAGGGCCCCATAGAATATTTTAAAAACAACATTGGTGACCAGGGGTTTAATAAAGAAATAACATTGGTGTTCAGTAGAACTTACCTTCGGTTCACTGGGGAAAAGGTGCATTTGTATAATTAGGAGCAACTAGGAATACTGGGATGGGGGTTATAGTTAACAGGATTCATCTACTGAGCCACCCAATATGGAGTACTCCAATGTATAACAGATGAACCGCCGACCCCTTTCCTTTTGCTGAATCCGAAAATCCGATTCAGCGTCTCCTCATCCTCCCCGGCTCCCACTGGGCCCGACATGCCCTCTAGCAATGCCGCCACATCCATCCCTTCAGACTCGCTCTCCCCCCCCATATCCCATTGCTTCCTTACAGTGGAGTCGAGTTATAGTTCAGTCAGCACTAGTGCTACCCAATAATTATTTTGTGTTCCAGGATAACTTCTACATTCAGATCAAGGGGACGGCGATGGGGTCTAATGTGGCCCTGTCCTATGCAAACATTTTCATGAATAATTTTGAAAATAGATTTATCTATAAGGATTCGTTTCATCCAATATAAACATATCATTGCCTTGATCCCAATTCTCAAGAGTTGATAGGATAGTGTCCGAAGGCAATAGAAAGCTTGAACAATTAAATAAAATGGAAGAAAAATTCGTACAGAGGGGATCAGAGATTTTTACAACACAGTAAGGTGTGGCTAAGATATATCGATGATGTGTTTGCAATATGGATGGGGCCACAGGAGACCCTACAATCCTTTGTTGAAGGCATTAACACTGCTTTGCCCCATATTCAATTTACATTACACACTGATTATAAGCAAATTGCCTTTTTGGATACTATGGTTATAAAAGAAAAGGGAGTACGAATAACTGACCTGTTTGTGAAAGTAACAGACAAGAATACACTACTGCATTTTGATTTGTTTCATCCAATACAAACAAGAAAATCATTGCCTAAATCCCAATTCTCAAGAGTTGATAGGACAGTGTCCAAAGGCAATAGAAAGCTTGAACAATTAAATAAAATGGAAGAATAATTTGTACAGAGGGGATATCCCATGTCCCTTTAAAAAACAACCAAGGGCCTCAATAGATATGGATAACTGCAAACAACCAAAAAAAGAAAAACTAAAAGGATCCCCTTTTGTGTTGAGATATACAACAATTACTGGTGAAGTCTCTAAGATAATTCAGAATCATTGGGGACGATTGAAAAATGGAATTCCCAATTTTAGAGATCCACCACTGATGTCTTATAAAAGAAATAAGACTATAGGAGGTTTGCTTGTGAGATCTGATGTGGGGGGGGGGGTAATTCGAGGAAACAGCAACTTTTGCGTCCCAGAAATAATGGATCCTTTCCCTGCCTATCCTGTAGTTGTTCAAATTGATACAGTATATTACCCACGCAAGGGTACCCCCATTGTAATAAAGGGGTACTATACCTGTACATCCACCTTTGTTGTTTATGTCATTAAGTGCCCTTGCGGTCAATTATATGTGGGACAAACTACTAGGATGGTCAGGGAAAGGCACAGATCAGCTATTAAGTTAAAAAAATTGGATCAAGCAGAGTCTGCCCATTTCACCGAAAAATGCCATGGGGTTGAACAGTTAAAATTTCGGGTAATAGATAATGTACCAATATTACGCCGGGGTGGCGATGGAGTCTTGAATCCTATATTTTTTATTGATTGTAATGATGTGGTCACTTTTAGGGATGTCGCGGACTGTTCGCCGGCGAACTTGTTCGCCATCGGCTGTTCGCGAACGTCGCGCGACGTTCGCCATTTTGGGTTCGCCTTACCTGGCGCTTTTTTTTGACCTCTCACCCCAGACCAGCAGATACATGGCAGCCAATCAGGAAGCTCTCCCTCCTGGACCACCCCCACACCCCCTGGACCACTCCCCTTCCATTTATAAACTGAAGCCCTGCAGCGTTTTTTCATTCTGCCTGTGTGTGCTTGGAAGAGCTAGTGTAGGGAGAGAGCTGTTACTGATTTCACTGATTTCTTTGAGGGACAGTTGATAGTAAGTTTGCTGGCTAGTAATCTACTTGATACTGCTCTGTATTGTAGGGACAGAACTCTGCAGGGATTTGAGGGACAGTGAGTTTAGGTTAGTTAGCTTTGCTGGCTAGTAATCTACCTTCTACTGCAGTGCTCTGTATGTAGCTGCTGTGGGCACTGCTGCTGATCTCATCTGCTGACTGCTGTAATAACCCAATAGTCCTTGTAAGGACTGCTTTTATTTTCTTTTTTGTTTTTTTACTTTGCTAGTTGCTACTATAAGCCCAGTGCTATTAGTCTAGCAGTGTTGGGGAGTGGGACTGGTGTGCTACTGTGCTGCTCCTAGTAGTTCAGCAGCACCAACCCGAGAAAAATATTTTTTTTAATATACATATATTTTTTTTTTCTTTTACTTATCTTACTGTTCTTTAACGTGTACAGTGCTGTTGCTGTTCTTCATAGTAGTGCACCAATAGTAGTGCACCTGCAGGCATTATTTGCTCAGTGTGTTCTTCATTTTCAAACAACAACCATCTAGCTGTGTGAGCTTGTTCACATTCTGTCTAAATATCAATAATAATACCGTCTCTAGAAACACCACCTGAGTTGTTGTTGTTGTTGTTTTAAAAATAATGCCAGGCAAAGGCAGGCCGCCACGCAGAGGCACAAGGGGCCGTGCTGCTATGCTATCCTGTGGCCCTAGGAAATTGCCCAGTTTTAAAAAGGCAATGACCCTGAACTCCCAAAATGCTGAAGAGGTAGTTGACTGGCTTACACAGCACACCCCATCCTCTACCGTTTCTAACTTTACCACAACATCCTCATCCTCCACTGCTATGGGCACCCCACGTAACACTTCCTCCACCACCGGTGCCCCTTCTTCACTGGGGTCAGAGGAGTTATTTTCCCATGAGTTTCTTGAACTGAGTGATGCGCAACCATTATTGGCAGAAGAAGATGAAGGAGATGAGGACGTTACACCAGATTTAATTCTGGCAGAGAACACAACAGAGATGGACATAATGAGTGATGACGAGGAGGTCCCCGCTGCTGCTTCCTTCTGTGAGCTGTTAGAAGAAATTGATGCATCTGAGGAGAATGATGATGAGGAGATTGATGTTTTGTGGGTGCCTAGTAGAAGAGAGCAAGATGAGGATAGTTCAGATGGAGAGACGGAGAGTCAGAGAGGCAGTAGGAGAATAAGACTTAGAAGAAGCAGGGAGGACAGCTCGCAGGGAACAGTAGGGCAACAACATGTATCGGCACCTGTGGTCAGCCGGCCAACGCACCCGCCATTGCCGCCGACTTCTACTGTTACCGCCAGATTGCCAGCCTCAAAAAGGTCAGCAGTGTGGGATTTTTTTAATGTGTGTGCCTCTGACAAAAGCGTTGTCATTTGCAATGAGTGCAGTCAGAAACTGAGTCTTGGGAAGCCCAACAGCCACATAGGTACAACTTCTATGCGAAGGCACATGAACGGCAAGCACAAAGCACTTTGGGAGCAACACCTCAAAGGCAACAGGCAAACTAAAAGCCACCCTCCTTCTGGTCCAGCATCTTACTGCTCTACCTCTGCTGTCCTTCACCCGTCTGAACCACCCTCCACTCCGCCTTCCACCTTGACCACCAGTTCCCATTCCCAGTCATCTGCCCCCAGCCAAGTTTCTGTGAGGGCCATGTTTGAGCGTAAGAAGCCAATGTCTGCTAGTCACCCCCTTGCCCGGCGTCTGACAGCTGGCTTGTCCGCACTCAGCCCGCCAGCTTTTACCATACCAGCTGGTGGACTCTGAGGCCTTCCGCAAATTTGTAGCAATTGGGACACCGCAGTGGAAGGTACCCAGCCGCAATTTTTTTTCAAAAAAGGGAATACCACACCTGTACCACCATGTGCAGAGCAAAGTCACCGCATCTCTGTCACTTAGTGTTGGGCCAAAGGTCCATATGACTACTGACGCATGGTCCTCCAAGCATGGTCAGGGCAGGTATGTCACCTACACTGCCCACTGGGTGAACTTGGTAATGGCTGGGAAGCAGGGAATGTGTAGCTCAACAACGACAGTGGAGTTGGTGTCACCGCCACGGATTGCACGCGGTTCTGCCACCACCTCTACTCCTCCTTCGCTCTCTACCTCGTCTTCTTCCTCTTCTTCGTCCTCTGCTGCTGGGTCCTCCTCCTCCACACCTGTGCACCCCCAGCTCCCCCTAGGCTATTCGACGTGCCAGGTACGCCGTTGTCATGCTGTCTTGGGGATGACGTGCCTGGAAAGCAAAAACCATACCGGATCTGTACTCCTGTCATCTCTGCAGTCACAGGCCGATCGGTGGCTGACCCCACACCAACTGAAGATCGGAAAAGTGGTGTGTGACAATGGAAGCAATCTGTTGGCAGCACTGAGACTGGGCAATTTAACACATGTGCCCTGCATGGCACATGTTCTGAATTTAATAGTACAACGTTTTGTCTCAAAGTACCCAGGATTCCAAGACGTTCTCAGGCAGTCCAGGAAGGTGTCGGCCCATTTCAGACGGTCCTACACAGCCATGGCACGCCTTGCTGACATTCAGCAGCGCTACAACATGCCAGTCAGGCGTTTGATTTGCGACAGCCAGACTCGCTGGAATTCAACGCTCCTCATGTTGGAACGTCTGCTGCAACAACAAAGAGCCGTCAACGAATACCTGTTTGAACTGGGTGGTAGGACTGGATCTGCAGAGCTGGGGATTTTTTTCCCCCGTTACTGGGTGCTTATGCGCGATGCCTGCAGGCTCATGCGCCCTTTTGAAGAGGTTACAAATATGGTCCAGTCGCACCGAAGGCACCATCAGCGACCTAATACCCTTCACTTTCTTCCTGGAGCGTGCCGTGCGACGAGTGACAGATGAGGCTGTAGACCAGCGTGACGAGGAGCAGGAAGCGCACGATTTCTGGTCGGAATCACCAGAACGAACCCAGGCACCTGCTGCAACGCAGGGAGAGGTGCCAGAAGTGGAGTCAGAGGAGGAAGGTGGCTTTGTGGAGGAGGAGGACCAACAGGAGCAGGCTTCCCAGGGGGCTAGTGGTGACCTTTTGGGGACCCCTGGTCTTGTAGGTGGCTGGGGGGAGGAGACCGTGGATGATGCAGTCCTTGATAATGAGGAAGCGGAGATGGATACCTCTGCATCCAACCTTGTGAGAATGGGGTCTTTCATGCTGTCATGCCTGTTGAAGGACCCCCGTATCAAGAGGCTTAAGGAGAAGGACCTGTACTGGGTCGCGACTCTACTAGACCCTCGGTACAAGCATAAAGTGGCAGAAATGTTACCAACATACCACAAGTCTGAAAGGATGCTGCATTTACAAACCAGCCTGCAAAACATGTTGTACAATGCTTTTAAGGGTGATGTCACTTCAGGAACTCATCAACATTCCAGGGGCAGAGGTGCCAGTAATCCTGCCACGAGCACACCTGCAAGGACAAAGCACTTTGGCCAGTCTGTAACGTCAGACATGCAAATGTTTTTCAGTCCAAGGCAGCGCCACAACCCTTCTGGATCCACCCTCAAAGAATGCCTCGACCGGCAGGTAGCGGACTACCTGGCATTAACTGCAGATATCGACACTCTGAGGAGCGATGAACCCCTGGACTACTGGGTGCGCAGGCTTGATCTGTGGCCAGAGCTGTCACAATTTGCCATGAACCTCTTGTCTTGCCCCGCCTCAAGTGTCCTCTCAGAAAGGACCTTCAGTGCAGCAGGAGGGATTGTAACTGAGAAGAGAACTCGCCTAGGTCACAAAAGTGTGGATTACCTGACCTTTATTAAAATGAATGAGGGGTGGATCTCGGAGGGTTACTGCACGCCGGAAGACTTGTTCTGAGTTTCTGATTCTGACTCCCCATGCAGCTGTCCTTCTCTGCACGCCTCATGACTCCACACACAGCTGTCCTTTAGCGTCCTCCTCCCTCCACCACCGTTACAAACTAGGGTGCAAACCCTACTGGTTTAATTTGAATCCAGGTAAATCCTGAGTTTTTCTGGCCTCTGTGCTTCAGTGGCTGTGACAAAAAAATTGAATATTTTCAGCATTTATATGGCATATTTTTTATGGCCTCTGTGCTTCAGTGGCTGCGACCAAAAAAAACAGAATATTTTCTGCATTTATATGGCATATTTTTTCTGGCCTCTGTGCTTCAGTGGCTGTGACAAAAAAATGAATATTTTCAGCATTTATATGGCATATTTTTTCTGGCCTCTGTGCTTCAGTGGCTGTGACAAAAAAATGAATATTTTCAGCATTTATATGGCATATTTTTTCTGGCCTCTGTGCTTCAGTGGCTGCGACCAAAAAAAACAGAATATTTTCAGCATTTATATGGCATATTTTTTATGGCCTCTGTGCTTCAGTGGCTGCGACCAAAAAAAACAGAATATTTTCAGCATTTATATGGCATATTTTTTATGGCCTCTGTGCTTCAGTGTCTGCGACAAAAATTTTTTATATTGTTAGCATTTATATGGCATAGTTTTCCTGGCCTCTGTGCTGCAGTGGCTGCGACCAAAAAAAATTAATATTGTTTGCATTTATATGGCATATTTTTTCTGGCCTCTGTGCTGCAGTGGCTGCAACAAAAAAAAATTAATATTGTTTGCATTTATATGGCATATTTTTTCTGGCCTCTGTGCTGCAGTGGCTGCGACAAAAAAAAATTAATATTTTCAGCATTTATATGGCATATTGTTTCTGGACTTCTGGTTCAGTGGCTGCGACAAAAAAAACATAATTTTTCAGGAAAGTACACATGCCTAATTTTTCAGGGTTCTGCAACAGTGGCAAAATCGCATCTTTTATGGTCACCGCAGGTGATCAATAAAGTAGACCAAAACTGGGCCCACACTGCAGAATCAGTGTTTTTTGGTTCACTTCACTGTACATTGAATTACCTCTGCCTGACCGTGCACGTGCGCACAAGCACGGTGACTGCTAAACACACCACTACAGAAATATTGCCACCAACAGGACGAACATCCTGGAGGTGACAAGCAACTAGTAATTAACAACTATTATTTGCTCACTTGACGGTATCATTCATTAAAGCTCTTTGCGTCTTTTTGCGTTGCAGTAAGCACCGCGTTTCGTCTTTGCGTGTGAACAGGCTGTAACCTTTACACGACTTGATTGGCATGTAGACGCCGGACGTTTTAAAGCATTTTATTACACAGGTTTAGAAATGTAGTGTGATTTCTGCCCTTTACAGCACAAAACGCAGCGCTGTGTCAACAATGGATTTTTCAGATACATTTTTGCCCTTGATCCCCCTCTGGCATGCCACTGTCCAGGTCGTTGCACCCTTTAAACAACTTTAAAATCATTTTTCTGGCCAGAAATGTCTTTTCTAGCTTTTAAAATTCGCCTTCCCATTGAAGTCTATGGGGTTCGCGACGTTCGCGAACCGTTCGCATTTTTGACGCAAGTTCGCGAATATGTTCGCGAACTTTTTTTCCGACGTTCGCTACATCCCTAGTCACTTTATCTCTTGCAGATTATGGATGAGTCTAGAGTAATGGTCAAGACAGATTTGTATGAAAAAACAGACCCAGTTGGACACATGAATAGAAGGATAGTTACGCAAGAAATAGATAAGGGACACAATTTGTTTTGTAACAATGTATGTTTTAATTCTGTTGAAACAATATTTAGAGAAAGCTGCTAGATGGCACTGTGTAAGAACATTAGAAATTGCAACAATGTGTTTCAAACAGTATTCTTGATAAATTAGAGATGAGATTAGGCCGGAACCGTTGCATGTACCGGATCAGAAGCCAAATGTTATAATAAAGGCTTTTTATTCAAAATCTTCTTGAAGCTGTGCCGTGTCATACACTGGATCATACAGTGGAATCACATGGTCACTTGTACAGAACCGACGGCTTCTCTAGACAAACGGTGAATGTAGCCCAGAATCCTCCGGGAAGAACACAGTGCGAAACGCGCAGAGGCACGAAATTCAACTACGGCATCACCACATTAACAGGATACCCCTCTTGACTTCCAGCTGCAGTCTAACGTGTCTGACATCTTTGTGTTGACTCAAGCCTTTTACGTCACAGCTGTGGGAACCGTCAAAAATCTTCCGGCAGCGGATCACTTAAGGGGGGCCCGGCTAATTCAAAAACTGCAGCACAGCTGGGCCCCCCCTTCAGGCCTGGGCCCGGCACATTTGTACCACCTCTGCACCCTGATGGCGGCCATGGACACAAGTGTGAAGTCTGGGGGTGCTACAGAATTGCCTTTCTTTTTTCTCTCCCGAGTTGAGGCAGAGGTTTTATTTTTGCAAGAGACCAGGTTGTGTCATCTGCCCGAGTTACACAAAGAAAAGGAGGAGTGGGTTTGGGAGCCTTCCTTCTAGTCTCTTGGGTCCGAGCCCTACAGTAGACCGATAGTCCTTTTTAAGACAGATAAGGTAACAGTTAAACAGGTGATTGAGGCAAAGATGGACAAGTGTATAGTCTTAGAAATCCTGCTGAACAGGCAAAGTCTTCACCTTATTAATGTGTATGGTCCTCAGACCAAGGGGCAAAGAAGAAGCTCTTTAGCAGGATCAATCCCTTTCCTTTTAACAGCTCAGCTATTTTTTTGTGGCAATGATTTTAACACCATGACTAGCCCCATGGATATGGGAGGTGCTGAGGGCTGGCAGGGCTATTATAGCATTTTCCTGAATAGTATAGTTAGTCAGGCCGCTCTTGAGGATGTGCATATTTGACACCTCGCAGATCACATGGGTTTAAATTTCTTTAGAAGAGTTTGTAAAAGTAGGATAGATAGGTTTTTTGTTAAGAAGGACTTTGCAGTGTTACCTCCAGAGGTGTCAGCTATTGAGTTCTCTGATCCCTGTTTGGTGTGGGACTCTATCAATGTCTCACAGTCCACTCAGAGCGGGAGGTAAATCCAGCACCTTAATTCAGCTCACTTGGGAGAGAAGGGTGTAAAACAATCCTTTATTCAGGCTCAAGAGACTATTCGATTTCTGCAGATTTGAGGCGGAGTGGTGGGAGATGGTCAAAAAAAAGGACAGCAAATAAATTGGACATTGTTTGATGCTCTTTTCATGGGAAGCTCTGTTCAGAATGGCCTCTGGTGCCCTCAGCTGATTGAAAGGGAGGCAGGTCATGATCCCTGTACCTGGGGCGATGTGTCCCTGTATCTTTCCACACTTTATTGGTTGGGGGGGGTGGATGGTGGGAGTGTTCATTTCGGCAACACAATTATCCTGGAGAAGATGGCGGGTACCCTGGGGACAGTTCTGTTCTCTTTGTAATAGGCTGGGCTGCCTTGGAATGGATTCTGTACCTTGAAAAGCACCACAGTATTGGGGGTGTCTCATGAGCTCCTGTCCTTGAAAATCCAGGGGAGATGGTGTAAATCTCGCGCCGGGCCGTACCCATATCCGCAATAGGTCTCCAAGGCGAACCGCCTCTGGCATGTTAGAATAATGTGGGTAAGGGAAGTCGGCAAGTCAGATCCGTAACTTTGAAATAAGGATTGTCTCTAAGGGCTGGGTCAGGTGGGCTGGGTGTGAAGCAGAGCTGGGTGTGTGAAATGGTTGTATGAGGTGCCCTGGTGGCCTTCCTCCTATGTGATGTAAGATGGCTGCTGGTGGTGGTACCTCTGGATATGTGCCAGGCCCTTCTTGTGGATCACCCTGGCTGTGTCGTGTGCTCTTACCCTGCCCCTTCTGTGACTCTTCCTGCTCTAGTGGTGGGATGAAGAAGGGCTGCCAGGATGGGGTGGTTGGCCATGGCTGGCAACTAACAGCTGATGTAGAACTGGTGCAGACCAGGATAATCCGACTGTTTAATTAAAACAAAGCAACGTGAAGGCCTGAGGTGGGTGTTGACGGATATGAATTCTGCCCAGTGCGCTGAATGTCAAAGTGAAGAAAAATAGCCAAATGCCTTGTCATCTAATTAGTGATGTGCATGAATGGATGAATGAGAGTTACATAGTTAAATTGGGTTGAAAAAAGACAAAGTCCATCGAGTCCAACCCCTCCAAATGAAAACCCAGCCCCATACACACACCCCTCCCTACTGTCACATAAATGATATATACCCATATCTATACTAACTATAGAGTTTAGTATCACAATAGCCTTTGTATTATGTCTGTCCAAGAAATCATCCAAGTCCCTCTTATAGTCATTAACTGAATCATCACCCGGCAGTGCATTCCCCAACCTCACTGTCCTCACTGTGATGAACCCCCTACTCTGTTCCTTTAAATGAAACTTCTTTTCCTCTAGTCTGAAGGGGAGGCCTCTGGTACGTGATTCTCTTTATGGGTAAAAAGGTCCCCTGCTATTTGTCTATAATGTCCTCTAATGTACTTGTAAAGTCTAATCATGTCCCCTCACAAGCGCCTTTTTTCCCCCAGAGAAAACAACCCCAACCTTGTCAGTCTCCCCTCATAATTTAACTCTTCCCTCCCTCTAACCAGTTTAGTTGCACTTAGTCTCTGCACTCTCTCCAGCTCATTTATATCCCTCTTAAGGACTGGAGTCCAAAACTGCCCCCATACTCCAGATGAGGCCTCACCAGGGACCTATAAAGAGACACAATTATGTTTCATCCCTTGAGTTAATGCCCTTTTTTATACAAGAACTTTATTTGCTTTAGTAGCCACAGAATGACACTGCCCAGAATTAGACAACGTGTTATCTACAAAGACCCCAAGATCCTTCTCATTTAAGGAAACTCCCAACACACTGCCATTTAGTGTAGAACTTGCATTTATATTATTTTTGCCAAAGTGCATAACCTGCATTTATCAACATTGAACCTCATTTTCCAGTTTGCTCCCCAGTTTTCCAGTTTAGACAAATCACTGTGCAAAGTGGCAGCATCCTGCATGGGACCTATAGTTCCACTGTCCCTATCTACTATCTAGTCTGTAACTGTGAAGAGAAGCAAGAGGTATAAAATAAGTTGGAGGGCCCTGCACTTGCTGCAAAGGGGTGCTGCTGGTAAAATACCACTACTCTTATTGTTTATTCACTTACCCAGTAATGCAGTGAGCCCTCAGGGGCTCTCAGTTTTGGACACAAGTGCCTAGCCCCTAATCTGGGAAGGATCCTGTATCTCACAGTAATATAACACATTAAGTTTTAAAGATCCACCTGTTATGTCCTATAAAAAAAGCCTGCACAGTTGGTTCAATGCTGGTAAAGGAAGATGTTTTTCTTGGGAAGGAAAGTAGACAAACAGTATAAAGCCCAGCGAAGAAGGGAACTTTTCCATGCTGGATGTGCAATTGCTGTTGTAATATACAAAAAGGTGAGGTGATTTATCATTTTAGGAGTAGAATCCCTGTTCCTATATCTGCCCATTATTCACGCACAGAACAATCACTCCAGGACTTCACCCCAGCTCCCAAAGCTCTATGGACACTTATGATTAAGTACTGGAGGGATTTTTGGAGGGTCAGTATTTACCATTTTTTACTATGTGTATTGATAAAAAATGTTGACGTTTATATATATATAGTAGCTTCCAGGATATTTTTTTTTGAGTATTGGTTTAATGTCGGTCAGACAACAAGTATGGCCAGGGATAGGATCAGGGAACACAAACCAGCAATTATATATAAAAGGTTGGACCAGTCTGTAGCAAAGAATTTAGTAGAAGCAGTACATGCTGTACATCTGAAATTTTAGCTGATCGTGGATGTTGTTCAAAGGATGGAAAGGGGTGGCAACGGAGTAAAGAAATTGCTATAAGGAGGTAGAGATTGGATAGTTTATCTCCTAATGTGTTAAACATGGAATACGATCCGTCTCCTGTTTTTAGGTAATTTATGTGTTCTTAACAGGGTTTTTAATACCTCTTTTTGTCACAGCTTTTATGAGGATACAATTGGCTAAATGTGAAATATGGAATTCTACTTGAAACTGTCACATAAGTCAAGTTTCACTGATGGATATGTTGTATTGTGCAGAGCCGGACTGGGAGCAAATAGCAGCCCGGGCAAAAAACAAACCAAGCAGCCCACGTGTAAACATACACACACACAGACACAAACACACACACAAAGAGACACACAAACACAGAGAGACAGACACACACACACAGAGACACAACAGACACAAACACAGAGAGACACACAGACACAAACACACAAAAAGACACACAAACACAGACACACAGATAGACACACACAAACACAGGGAAACACACACACAAAGACACAAACACAGACACCCCTACCTCCCCCCTACCTCTCCTAGGAGCTTCGTGAAACAGCATGGGAACTCTCCAACACCGCCCACCCCGTCTGCTGGCCAATCAGAGGGACTTAGCCTTCCTGACTGATCTTAGGAGGTGGGAGGAGGGAGGAGGGAGGAACATGCAGCTGCTTGGTGTTTCTGTGAAGGACAGTTGCAGGTGGGGAGTTTGACTGGGGCAGTACACCTGACAAATCATAATGCTGGTGTCCTAAGATGAGCTCCAGCAGGACAGATATCTCCCCGTGGGGCAGAAGGGCAAAAGCTCGCTTCATCTTGATTTCCAGTAATGAATACTGACTGTAAATGTGGGGCCTCACAATCCTTCTGATTATATGGGTTTTAAGCAGGAGGTGTCAGAAAATTTACCATACGGATAACTGACTTGTGATGGCCAAGCGTTCATAGCAACATCGCTATTTGATCCTTCGATGTCGGCTCTTCCTATCATTGTGAAGCAGAATTCACCAAGCGTTGGATTGTTCACCCACTAATAGGGAACGTGTGTTGGGTTTAGACCGTCGTGAGACAGGTTAGTTTTACCCTACTGATGATGTGTTGTCACAATAGTAATCCTGCTCAGTACGAGAGACATTTGGTGTATGTGCTTCGCTGAGGAGATAATGTGGCGAAGGGATTATGGCTGAATGTCTCCAAGTTAGAACCCCCCTAAACATGATAATACCACAATGCCATGGAGCCTCGGTTGGCCTTGGATAATAGTTGTCCTCCTGGGTGCAGGTGGGCAGAGCCTCTTACCTTGGGACTGTAGTGCAAACTAAAGGGGGCCCAGCTCTCTCCTGGAGTGCACCACATGTTTGTAGGGAACCTGGTGCTAAATCATTTGTAGAGGACCTGATTCTGGGTTAGGGTTTCATACGTAGCAGAGCAACTGCCATGCTGTGATCTATCGAGAGTCATCCCCTGAGCCAAGCTTTTATTGAATGTGAAAGAGACCCTACACTGCTTCTTCCCTCCTCTTCCTTTCCATGGGGGGGGGGAGAGGTAAGGGAGAAGTGGGCACCTGGCAGAGGGTCTCCAAAAGCTTTTGTCTGAAGTGAGTGTAAACCCCTGCTGGGAGTGCATGCTTCTTCCATCCCTTTCCACAGGGGTAGAGGTAGGGGAGAGGTGGGAGCCTGGCAGGGGGATTCCATCCATATGTGGGGGGTGAAGGCATTTTTCCCCCCCAGCACCCATCTCTGGCCCCTCCTCCAAATCTCCAAACAGCAATGCAGTGAGCAGCTGGTAGTTATAAAATGACAATTTGGCACCTGGTGCTTTTACCTTGTAGACAATGTATGACTTGTAAAGGGCCATTTGTATCATGTAAATTGCAGCTTTTTATACCAGGACTGTGTTTTTCATGTGGCATTATAATAGTGTTGCATTTGATTCATTTTATCCACTCCACCTATACATGCTGTACTGTGCTGCACAATAATGCTGTCATTGTGGATGGTACAATCAGCATATTTTAGGTGTCATGATATTTTATTGCCAGGAGCAGATTTCATCTTAGAGAATATGTTTCCCCACAGCTTCATATTTCATTCACTAGTTCCCTGGGTAAAACTTGTTGGTTCCACCTGGCAGTGTCTCAGGCCGGGGTACCAGAAGAGTGGAGGGCTCTAAACAAGGCTATACTGGTATAATTATTATTCACATAAGTGGTAACATTGGCCTGGCAGTAGGGTGATGAGCTCCCAGACAATCTTGTCACTTACAGTCAAACCAAATGGACAACCCAAGGGGTATAAAGTGGAGTCCTTTGGTAATGATGCCTTATGGGAGAATTAAAACTCTGATTTTGGTATTTAGGCAGTGCTATGTGTATGGCACGAGACAAGTAAATACCTTCTGTTTTCAGAATGCTTCACTTTGCATGTTATTGCTTGTGAAGGGCTTTTTGGCTCTTTTTAGCCCATCTCACCCTAACAAGGTTTGGTTTTCTATTACATTTACCTTCAAGAACACAACAGTTACAGAACTCAGAGCTAAACCACTGAAGAGACACATTTCATTTAGTGGTTGTGACACCTCACACATTAAAAAAAGTGTGTCCTGGATCGGGAGCCCAAAACTGCAGGTCAGGCAGCAAAGATTACACACACCTGTACAGCCAACCTGGATCCCAGCCCTACACCCAGGATTCTATACCTGGAAAGGAAAGTCTGGAGGGAGACCCTCATTTCTATCTAGTAAATCAGGCGGGGGCACTCAGGTGTGACTCAGAGCAGAGGTGACTTTAGTGTGTTCAGGAATAGTAAACTGTGGATATTATTCCAGGGAAGACCATGGCAGTCACAAGATTTGGGGGGAGTCCATCCTCCAGTGCCCATGGCACATGTTTACCTGGACTGGGGAGCAGGGAGGGGGTTGTTGGATACCATCCCTACTAATGTGTTACTGGATACTGACTTGGGCAGGTTGGTGTCTCAGTATGTGGCCGCAGGAGACCCTCTGGAGCCAGCAGAGCCGTGTGAGAACCCTGCTCATCTACAGGTATCTGGTAATGATGTTGATTGTGATGGAGGCTGGGAGGGAAATCAGAATGTGTTGTATGCAATTCTGTATTAGAGCCAGCTGAATCCCCATGCACAGACCTGGGGGGGGGGGGGGGGGGGGGGAGGAATTGTATGTCCCATCTCTGTCTCAGGGGGATAATAATTTCATAGGGAATATAGGATAATTCCCAGTAGCAACCCACTATGATGTGGAAGGGGGGAGCATCCCCTGTGTTGCAGCAGTAACCTGACAGCAGTCTGTATGGGCGAGCTGGTGTCAGACTAGGGGTACAGAGCTGGAAGGTCTGTCACTGAATGGGGAGGGGGGCCCCTCTGAAGGAAGTCCCCTGCCTGGAGCTTAGCCGTGTCCTGACACAGAGGGCAGGGGGGTTCTGTGACACCAGATCCCAGATTGCAGGCAAGCAGTCAGGAATTTAAGGTGGCCCTCCTGACAGATGCCAATCTGGAAAAGATGAGACCTTGCAGCCCAACCCCCAGCTGAGGCGGATAAATAAAAAATATACTGGCACGCAAATCGGTTATACACGGAATCCATAACTAAAGCTACACAAGAGGGTGGGTAAGAGACAGGCAACTAGTGGTGCATTTGCAATTTAGGGAACAGCTTCTAAAAATACCATGTGAAATTCCCCTGGCTGGGCATTTAGGGGGTACAGAAAACCAGAGCCCGTTTAGTACATAATTTCTATTGACCTAACATGGGTATGGACATAGCCAATTACTGTTGCTCATGTGCCACTTGTCAGTGAGTGGGGGAAAAAATGGAGATTTGGGGAAGGCCCCATTAGTACCATTGCCAAATATTGATGAACCCTTCCAAAGGGGTAGCTGTGGACCTCATAGGGCTCTTAGCCATACCCAGCAGTTCAGGGAAACAATTTATTCTAACTGTGGTAGACTATGCTACCCGATACCCAGAAGCAGTAGCCCTATCCTCAATCTGGGCAGACAAGGGCACTGATGCCCTCTTGAACATATTTTCAAGGGTTGGGTTTCTCAAAGAGATACTCACTGATCAGGGGACTCCGTTCATGTCCAACCTGATGCAGTGCCTGTATAAGAAGATACAGGTGAACCACCTGATTGCCAGCCTTTACCATTACCAGAATAATGACCTGTGTGAACATTTTAATTGCACCCTAAAACAGAGGCTAAAAACCTTTGTTGAATCACAAGGGAAGGACTGTGAGCATTATCTACCATACCTCCTATTTGCATACAGAGAGGAACCACAGGCATCCATTGGGAAGACAAGTCACCCATGAGGTATCTGTAGTTGAATATGTCATATGATTCTGAGAAAAGATTGAGGCATTAACAGGATTGGAACAAAACAATGTAACCCAGGCACAGGCAAATCAGAAACAAATGGTATGATCTCCATGCCAGGGAAAGAGACTATGAAAAGGGGCAGAAGGTTTTGGTCCTGGTGCCATTGCATCAGAATAAGCTACAGGTTCTTGGCAAGGCCCATACACTATTCTAGAATGGTGAATGATGTTAATTATGTACAGTAATTGCCTTAGACATAAATGGGAAAAGAAAAAAAGGTCTATCATGTAAACATCATCAAGGCCCATTATCAGCAGGAGATCTCTGTTCTGCCTGTTTGCAGTTTGGCTGAGGAATCAGATTCTGATCCTTTACTAGATTTAGTTGTGACGACCCAGGGAATGGAGGACATAGGAGGGTCACAGGTCAGCTGCAAGCTCTCTGAGGAGCAAAGAACTCGGGTAACAAGGTTACTTAACTCTTAGGTCAGTACTTTCTCTTGCAAGCCTGGCAGAACCTCACTAGCCTTATACCATGTAGACACCAGGGATCACCACCCTCTCAGGCAGATAGCCTACCGGGCATCCCGAGAAGTAAAGGCAACACTGCAGAGGGAAAGAGAGGAAATGATGGGCCTTAATTGTGCAATCCCACTGCCAATGGGCTTCACTTGTACTTCTAGTTCCAAAGAAGGATGGTACTACTAGGTTCTGTGTGAACTACAGGAAACTAAATTTAGTTACTACCTCTGATGAACTCCCTGGATTTGAACCAGGGACCTGTTATGTTCCAGGCATTGCTCCTCCTGCTTGAGCCACAGGGGGGCAGTGTGGTGACTTCATGACAGTTTCTGCAAGTACACATCCTCTATCCAACTGAGGGCAATTGCTCATTTGTGGGCTACTTAAGACTAATTCTCCAACATGCTGTGCTGGATTATTGGCCTTACTGCTGACTCCAAGCCCCGTGATATCCTGATCGTGTTCTTGATCCTGTTCCTGAAATCTTGAATCTGGTAAATCTTGTAATGTTCCTGCCTTGTTTCCCTGCTCTGTTTCTTATCTTCTACCTGTTACTCCTGATTTTTGGATTTCCTGGTATTGACCTCAGCCTGTTTTTGACCTTGTATGAACTCTGCCCATCTCAACCTTTGGACTGTCCCTCAACTGTTTTTGTTGCCATTTAAATCCTGTACATGGATTTGTTTTTGCTGCTGTTCAAATCTTTCTGCAAAGGTCTGTGCACATTTTTGTTTAATAAACACCAGTGATTCAGCATATAGGCTCCTATCTGTGAATCCTTACATTACATTTGCTGCATATCCTATGCCCAGGATAGATGAATTGTTGGATCAGCTGACTGGCACACAGTACCTTACAATAATGGACTTAATCAGGGAATACCAGCAAATCCCTGAGTCTCCAGAGGCACAGGAAAGGTCAAGATTTATAACACCTTTTGGGTTGTATGAGTTCCAGGCCATTCTCTTTGGCATGAAAAATACCCGTCAAAGATTAGTAAATCAGCTATTGCGTGGACTGGAAGGCTTTGCTGTGGCATATCTAGATGATAACGCCATCTTTAGCAACTCTTGGGAGGAACATCTGGATCACCTGTCACAAGTTCTAGACAAGATCCAGAGGACAGGCTTAATTATTAAGCCTGTGAAATTCCAAATAGGGATGACTAAGTACTTGGGACACAGAGTGGGGAGCGATACACTTCATCCTGAACCAGGGAATGTAGAGACAATTACAGATTGACCCACCCCTAAGATAAAGAAGCAGGTAATGTCCTTTCTGGGTACCACTGGGTACTATAGGAAATTTGTTATAGTACCTTGTGCAAACCCCTAACAGAACTGACCAAAAATAGGCTACCCCATCTAGTGGAATGGACAGCCAATGGTGACCAGGCTTTTAAGGACCTGAAAACTAGCCTGGCCAGGGCCCCTGTTTTACAAGCTCCGACAGATTTGTAGTACAGACTGATGCTTCTAACTATGGCCTAGGAGCTGACATAAGCCAGGTTAACATTAAAGGGCAAGCGCATGAAATACCTGAGCAGCAAATGGTTACCCAGGGAAGTGGCCTATGCCAGTGTAGAGAAGGAATGTTTAGCAGAAATTACAACCCTATCTCACAGTTCACAATCCACTAAGCTGGTTAAACAAAGTAGCTGGGGATAATGGGAAACTCCTCAGATGGAGTTGAATCCTTCAGCAATATGACTTCACTATACAGCACAAAAGGGCAGTGGGTATGGGAATACAGATGGTCTTTCCAGACAGGGAGACTGTGCTGAGCCAGTGGGCAAAGGAGAAGACCAATAGGCCAGTCCTGTAGCCACTCTTCAAGGGGGAGATGTCATACCAGGGTAGTATTAGTAGTATAGTGCTTCCTGTTTCCTCTTCACCATCTGTTTCCTTCCTGTTTCCTCTTCACCATCTGTTTCCTTCCTGTTTCCTCCTCACCCACATAAGTGCCTTGTGGACTGATAATGAACTTTTAAAATTGCACCATGCTACAGCCGCTATTGAAAATAAAGCTGACTGTTGGGTTTGCTCTCATATTCCACACAGCCTCGGTACCCCTATACTCAGGGTCCCCTTTGTTTGGACTGATATTGAAGCAGGATACGTAATGGACTTTTCAACTCTTGATCCAAATTTGTATAGAGTATAGAGACATTTCTGTTGAAGGAGATGAGAATAAAAACCAGCCCCCACTCTCACTTTAGCAGGTATAGTACGGCACCCTTCTGTATGCTGTACAGTTTTTAGTAGGAGAACTTGGGTGACCATCAATGGTAAGACAATAAGGATTCCTAAAATCCTAGTAGGTGAAACTACATGTAATTCAACTGATCTCAATATTACTCAGGTACACACACATTTTGAAGCAGCCACTACCTATGTCAACTGTAATGATGCAAGCCAAGCATGCGACACTATATAGCCCTGTGTCTCCTGGGCCAATAACAGTTTAGAGTGGGATTTAGACTATATGGATGGTCCACTGTAACATAACATTTTTGATACTCCAGGTCAGGACGCAAGGTATTCACTGCCCTATGGTTCTTCCCCAAGGTACTTATTACATTTGTGGTAAAAAAGCCTATGCATGGTTACCTATGGGAGATGTACTATAGGAAATGTAATCCCTGCTGTTAGGATTTGAATTAGTATCAACTGCACTTAAGGCACACTCATCAACTGTTTTAGATCTTAAAATATTGAAAAGAGAACTTTTTAGTAAAATGGATAAAGCTTGGGCTTTCTTTCCTGCCTGGAGAGGTTGGAGAATAGAAATGATGTATTGCCTTAATTTGTATGCTTTCCTTCTCGTTCGTATGCTAAATAACAGTGGAGCTGCTATCCTTGCAATGAATGCAGAGCTTGTCCAAATTGGTAGCCCTCCAGAACAGAATGACCCTACATTATTTGTTAGCAGAACAAGGAGGTGTGTGTGTCTTAGAGAGGAATGTTGTACTTTCATTGATGACTCACAAGCACTTGTTGAATCCCATATGGCCAAGGTTTTTGAATTACAACAACAAGCGCGGGATATTTCCAAAAATGGTTCTTTTAATTGGCTAGGCAACATTGGAAATTGGTTAAACAACTTCCTTGGAAGTTTCTTTAAACCTATCCTAGTCATTTTAGCCTTGGTTCTTGGCCTATATTTCCCTTTAAAAATGATGATGTGTGCTATAAGTCGCTGTATCCCTTCCCCAACTTCTGCTCTCATTTGATCTACATATATGAGGTAAAGCTTTTATTAGCTATTTATGGGGAGGTTTGATAAGGAAAATAACTTTTGCTTAAAGTTTTATTATGATCAGAATTATGTTTTTTACCATTCAAGTAGTAGTTAAAACCACAAAACTTACAGTACCAATCAATTAATCCATCAACAATTTTATGTAGAGTCAATCAATTCCCAGGCCAATTCATTTATAAATGAAATATAAAGTGCTGTTTAGTGCGTATATCCAATGAATGTTGCCAGACTCTAGGTTAACAATCAATTCATTAAAAATTCATAATTAGACTCAGGTGTTATTTATAAGATCCACAATTCATTATAAAGTGCCAATTAATTGTAGAACAAAAAGTGCATTTACAAAGTTGATGTTCTTAAAAAAAAGTTCATAATTTAGATAAAACTTGTATATAAAGTGCAGGGCAATAAAGGTCGATTACTAGATAAGTATAAATAAATAGGATTTTTTAAAAAAAAGAAACAAAAAATAATTTTTGTTTTGATTATGACCAGGAGTTGGGATGAGGGCTAAAACCCCAGTGCTACAGTCTTACAGTAAGATAAGAAGATATAATGAAAAAGTAGGTGGTGGAGATGTCCCAAAGCCTGGGACACCACAAAGAGGAAGGCAGGACTGGGTAAGCCTTGGAATTAACTTGCCCTGATCATGGTTGGAGGCTATACTATGCCTAAAAAGCCACAAATCGTCGGCCCCTTAGAACAGAAGGAAGAGTTTAAGAGATAGTAGATTGCCTGTAGCAGCAGAGGTTCACCCCCACCTCAATTGTTATAGACCAAACATAAAAAGTAATTAAAACCAGAGGTAATAGCGACGCGCTTTTCGCTTATGAGCTTTATCACGGTGAAATTTTTTTTTTTTGATTCATTGATCGGTACGTGCTGCACTTTGATTTAAAGGAAAACTATACCCCCAAACAATGTAGGTCTCTATTAAAAGATACTGAGTAAAACAGCTCATGTGTAAAACCCTGCTTCATGTAAATGAACCATTATCATAATAATATACTTTTTTAGTAGTATGTGCCATTGGGTAATCATAAATAGAAAATTGCCATTTTAAAAAATAAGGGCCGCCCCCTGAGATCGTAAGATTCACTGTGCACACATACAAACCACATGTAAGGTCACATGAGCCAATTAACAGACAGAGTTCTGCCTTTTGCTTCCTCACTTCTTCCTGTTACAGTTAGAGCTGCAGTATTTCTGGTCAGGTGATCTCTGAGGCAGCACAGATAGAGTCACCAAATGGTGGTTCAAGGCAAGAGATGTAAAAGGGCAATATTTATGTAAATACATATTCCAGTTTGGTAAGATTCTTTAATATGTCATTTAATTTGATATAAACTATCTGTTGCTTAAGTATTCATTTTGGGGGTATAGTTTTCCTTTAAGTTTTGTGGTTTTAACGTCTACTTGAATGGTAGTTTATGAAATAATTACTAGATATAAAATTAGTTGACGGGGTACTTTTCTATCTATTTTCTGTAAACTATTTTTCTGACTGTTGTCAGGCCCCGGTAGTAACTTCTAAGGTCCTGTTTTTTTTATTTTTGATAAAAGAGTTCCTTTTTCTCTATTCGCAGTATTATGTTTTTGCTCACATATAAATATTTTCTTTCAAAGTAAATAAGTTGCACCTATATACTCACACATAATTCTGTTCATGTATTTTCATTATTGTAACGGTTCCTTGGTACCAACGTCACTTGAGCAAGACATGTCCTGGAGTAGGAAGAACGTCCCCGAGCTCACTGCTCAGTTTTGTAACCAGTACACGTCTGTACTCATGCTGCCAAGGTAAAGAACTATAACTCACAGGCCACTGTCCTATTTACAACAAACTTCCCCTGTTCACAGGGGCCCCCAATGTATCCAGATTGCTGTGTATGATGTGAGATGTGGTCCACCTCAAGAAGGGTAATGATGATAAAATAATAAGAACACCCTATCCATAATGAGTAATGGCTGGTATAAAGGGTCCAATAATATACAATAAATATCAATCTTAAGACTCCATGTTATGTCAGGGCAGTATTGCTATGGCATCATAAGAGTTAACAAAAACACTATTTGGTCTCAGGCTCACATAGAGACCCTTGTTTGGGTATCCCACCAGGGGGCTGTGGAAAGGTGACATCCATATCTGCCTTCTGAGACAATTTGGAGTCACACCATTTGGGCAAGGAAGCTGGTTGATCAAAGAACAGAGCTGTGGACCTAGAGCAGCAGAGGGGGATAGTTAGTAGAAAAGTATGGATTATAGGAAAGGATCAATATCTCCAGTGGCATAAGATTCCCATCCTTATAACTTACATATTGGTTATGAGGAGGTCACATGCTTCCTAATGATACCAAACAGGGCCAGTCTATACCGATCAGTTGGGAGGGACTGGAACACGGGACCCCATTAGTGTTTGGTATCAATCGGATCACCCACATATGGATCACAGCCTGCCCATGTTTTTATTATAATATTGGCAAGTACACGTTATATTGGGGAATCTTGCCTGAAAATAACAACCCCCTGCAGGGGTCGTAAATGACACATTCCTGGGCACTCCTACCTCATGTATAAGGTAATGAGGGGAATGTCCCAACAGGTAATAAAAAGGGGACAGATCCATTACCCCATGTCATACAAGGAGGCTCCATATCCCTGGATTGTATTCCCAGGGTTTCCCAACTCTTGTCTCAGAGACACAACAGGAAATTCCTAAACTAAGTGTTTTTACTCCCTTTTATTTTATTTACTGTTTTTGCAATTCTTTTTTAATGTATGACTTCTTGGTAATATACTTTTATATACATACACTGTTTCTGCAGTAATATGAAAAATATCATTTTAATAACTTTTGTCATTGTGATCTAACAAACTCATAGTCCATATTAATGCTTGTGCCCAAGTGTCTGATCCCTTTGTATGTGTGGGAAGGGAAAGTTGCCTATTTATATGTTGAATAACTAATACGGCAGCAGGAAATGTAAATTGAATTAACCCTTTGGCCGCTGGAGTGCTTGTGGAACTAGTAGGATCTCACCCTGACTAACTACCATAGGAGAGAGTGATGCATTTCTGTAGTGTGAGTTATTACCTGTGATAGAGGCCGGGGAATAGTCACATTAGGTTTCTATGACCCGTTAATGATAGACAGTGGCAGCGAATTCATTTTGTGGGTGTTGGTGTGTTTTGGGGTGTCTGATGTTATTCTAACCTGTGTGTAAGGTGATTGAGAGACTGAGTGTAACCCCTTATAGCCAAACCCAAGAGGTGTGTCTTATACCTGTAAAAGGTATAAAAAGCTTGTTCCAAGGGTGTAAGAGGTAAGCCCTCGTGTTACTGTGACAGCTTACACACACACAAAACGGTTATATTGTCTTGTTGGGCTAATAAACTACCTCATTTATTTTGAATAGCCTTCTCTCTGAGTTTTGCCTTATAACGAGGTTTGAGTAATAAAAATACCTACACTATTGGGTCAAAAAATATAATTTTACTATATGTGAGACACAATAGAATATATTTGGATAATTTATACATATTAAAGAACAAAGGGTGTACATATATAGGTTCTTTGTTATATATTTATGATATATTTGTATTCTATGTAGGTTATTTTATATTTAATATGTTTTGCAATGTATCTATCTATCTATAAAATGAATGATGCAGAGTTGACATTCTTATGATACAGGCCTGTAATAGTTAATAAAACAGGCCAAGGTATCATAAGAAATATTTCTGCCAGTACCTAAATCAGACACATGACAGGCCTCTCTTCACTAAGGTCTGGAGTCAGCCATTTATAATAGGGTCACAGCCTATGTTGACCTTCTCCAAGCCCAGGCTGATAAGAGCCATTCCATGGGGAGGGGAAGCCCAAGGAGGGAGAACTTAAAGTTCCCAGCAAGTCCCTCACAGGTAAAGTGATGGTCACATATAACACCTCCTGAAACATATTTATACCCAGACCTGTTGTACCAACAGTATAAAAAACTGCTGATGGGTTCAAGGCAATTTCAGGTTTCAGATGAGTCCAAACATGACTGGGTTTGTTACTCTGTGTATTAGATGTGAATATCTGGGCAGGGGCAGGTCACACAGTATTGATGTTTAGTATCTATGGAATCCCTGAGAGAATTAATAAGCAATGAATATAATATCATCTCTCTCCTATGTTCCTATAAGGAGTTATGGTCATTATATTCTTGGACAGGAGCTCATAAACACTCAATCTGTGTCCTGCTAAATCATCTTTTTTTTTAAAGAGACAGTACTTCGACTATCGAATGGTCAAATAGTCGAACGATTTTTAGTTTTAATCCTTCGATTCGAAGTCGTAGTCAAAGGTTGAAGTAGCCCATTCGATGGCCGAAGTAGCCCAAAAAAACACTTCGAAATTCGACGTTTTTTTAACTTCGAATCTTTCACTCGAAGTCTGTGAATCGGCCCCTTAGTGTAGGGTTGGGATACGAATAGCTTCGGTGCGCTATTAGTAGAAAATCCCTGACGAGGGATATTATAGGAGTTTTAGGTAAATTCCTGGAGTTTTAGGTAAACTCCATAAAGCTACTTGGAACAGGATTCCTCTGATCTAACAGCATTTACTAAGTGTTCTTATTGCATGATATGTTTTAATATCATTTAACTGTTATATTTTGTATATTTGTAGGACGTTAAATATCCTGCAATATTTAGGATTACCTCCTGATTGAAGGTATACCAGCGCTAAAAGCTTAGGGATAGACACCAAAAGAAACAAAAATATAATATAGTGTAGTATTTTCGAATAAGATTTTCACCCCTTTGTGCAACCGCTATATAGTGTGGTTTGATATCTTCCACCAAGGGATTCAAGTGCCCTTTATCCGTGACTTTTTAATAATATACGTGGCCACCTCCTGTGTAAGGTAATGGGTACTTACAAACGTTTAGTTTTGCCACTAGCATATAGTATGATTCTTTGTCCCAATCCTGGTTAACTTTAGGTTTCTAAAAAGATATTCTAAAATCGTGTAAAAACTTCTTTAATATTATAAAAGGATAAAAATACGGGTTGCACTCACATATGTGCGCTTAGAATAAGTATATATACAGTTCGTCTTGGGGTTCTCCAGTCCTGCGTTCCACTCTGGATGTTTGATTGCCTCAACATCCAGAATTTTTCATGCCCCACTTCCTTTATGCCATTTTTTCCCAAACAGGAAGTCCTCTGGAGGCCATTTTAGGTGCATTTTCGCCCTTAATGCGCACTTGCTATTTGGATGAGCCAGGTGGAGGAGGCTGCCAAACTGCTGCTGAGAAAATAGAAAGAAGGAGTGAGGAGGAGGAAGGAGAATGTGCTTCCAGCCCTGATGAGGTGCCCAGGGTGGCTACATCCCATGTAAGTCACCACAGGAGGGGGAGAGAGGGGGACTGGAGTGTCAGAGGGAGGGGTTCCTGGGCTGAAGGAGAGGAGAACCTGTCAGGTGGAGGGTCCCATAGAGGGGGAGAGGAGAGGTCTGGGAGTGGCAGGACTATGAGCACCCCCAGCTCACACCACGTGTCCCCCCCAACATCAGGGACACGTGGAAGGTCCGGCACCCCAGCCAGGGGAAGTAGGGCCTCCCCCAGGGCACGCCACATTTCCCCCCCGACAGGTGGAGGCAAGAGGAGGAGGAACCCACACCGGCCAGAGGAGGAGGATAATGAGGAGGACGACGGAGATGAGGGCCCCAGTGGGCGAATGGGCCGAAGATTTACCAGTGAAGAGAATGCAGCACTGGTTGATGAAGTGATCGTGCGATGGGATGTGTTGTTTGGATGTCGCTCCCATCGCATCAATGTTCCCAGACGAATAAATCTGTCAGCTGGTAACGGACAAAGTCAACGCTGTAGGCGCTGTACTCAGAGATCGGAACACTGTCTACAAGCGCTTCAGTGACCTGAAGTGTTGGATACGGGCGAAGTTTGCTGCCAGGAGAGCAAAGACCCAGAAGACCGGAGGGGGCACTTTACCATCTTTGAGGCTCCAGCCTTATGAACGCTGACTTGTGGACATTATGGGCAGAGAGGTCTGTGAAGGTTTGGAGGGGACATTACATGACACAGACTGGAGAAGTAAGTACATTTTAATACACAACATTCTCACTGCTTTTATCCACATTCTTATCATTTGCCTAAATAGCTCATTTCCCCTTTATCATTTAGCTTCTTTGCTTAAATATTGCTCCTGTTTTCTATTAGATGATTTTGAGATGTTTGGCAATGGGGGTGGAAAAATGATAAGTCTAGAACCCAAGATAATTTCACTTGTCCTGCTAATAGACATTGTAATGTTTGGAATACGTCTACCATTGTCACATTATAGGGTTCTGCTTCTATAGGTTATCTAATGCTATCTAATGACACCTGTGATTGTCATCTCCAATCTCACTGCCTTTCACTCTGTTATATTTACTATGGAGATCCCACTTAGTGTTATACCCCCTGATCTTCGACGTAATATGTTAAAGTCTCTTTTCATACCCGGTTCATAGAATTGGTCACAATCCAGTCCAGTATATGAACTTTGTCTTCTACATCAAGATCTTAATATCTGCCATTGGCATGTATACCCTAGTGACTATAGTATTATGATCGAAATTGCTCCTCAATATGTCTGTTTAGTCACTAATTCTGTTATAGGGAACCTTTAATTGATACATCCTTACCTTTCGCAGGCCGTCTATCAAATATTACTGTCCTTCAATGGGATTCTAAGCATTATTATTATTTCTCTCCAATTCCAGAAGCTTATCTCCAAGTTAATTATTATCCTCCGTCTTTACCTATTGATTCTTATCAACTCTCTACTCATTAGTTTTGTACGTTACTCCAAGATAACACTGATATTATTGCTGCTTATAGGAAACATACAGATCAACTTTATGATACTGTTGTTAAAACAGTCGCTACTAAACATAAATTCATTTCTTTAGGCTCACAATTACAACATGACTTACACCATTGGTATGTTGTCTTTACTGGCTGGTCTCCTACCGGTTCTCAAATTATGCAGAATATTTTCTATCCTATTGTTGTTGTTACAATTATTTTGATTTGTCTCGTCCTTTTTAAGTTGCACCTTGTTTGTTCATTCCGTTCTCGTGATTCGTTCTATGATTGAAACATCTGAACACTCTCAGTTAGCCCGCTTACATTCTCATTTATATACCCATCCTCAATATTTTACATTTACTATGATCATACTATGATCAAAGAGGGTATTGAAGGATTACCATCTGTGTATGTGCAGCTTCTCATGTTTTGTATATTGCTGCAGCTATAATCTCCACCGGACTGCAGGATACAGGATCATCATGTTGCAGTCAATTGCTCTACGTGTCGGCACATTGGAATGTGCATCAATGTCGGACTGGGCCGGCGGGAAACCGGGATAAAACCCGTTGGACCCCCGCCGGCCCAGTCCCGGTCCTAGATTGGCCCCCGAACAGCAATAAAAGTTCTCCGGCGCTGTTGCGCATGCGCGCATTGGGCCTGACGTGCGCGCATGCGCACTAGTTTTTGCGCATGCGTTCGGGGCCCCCGAGGTTCACAACCCGGTGGGCCCCGACTGCGCCAGTCCGACTCTGATGTTCATTGTCTGTACACTGAATATATGCTTCTGTAACACCACTAATAAACTGAATTTATGAGACTCACAGCTTGTTAGTATCTCTGTACAAGTTCCCGGATCTCTGTACAAGTTCAAGTTCCCGGATCCTAGAACACAAGGTTGTGCTGTTCAGGGGACTTCAGGATTCTGATAACCGGTTACCCCAACACCAGGGTTAAAGGCAAAGCCCTGGAAGCCTTAGTGGATTTACTGCCAGATCTTGATGGGGATTGTGATGCCATCAGACAAGCCCTAATTGACCGGTATAAATGGTTTCAGTCCCTACAAAAAGGCAATGCTGACAGCTACACAGATATCCTAAGTAGTTTGAAAACTACATTTAAGCAATGGGTCGCTGGACTGGATGTTACCACAGTTGAGGATTTAACTGATTTAATGGTCAAAGATCAGTTTCTACACATATGTCCATTGGAAGTACGACAGTTTGTTATGGACCAGGAGCCTAAAATAGCAGACCAGGCTGCTGATACTTATGCAGCTAGCCGGACGCCAGAAGGACGCAAAACCTCTCTACCTATCTGGAAGGGAGAGAAGGTCACTGGAAGCCCATCTTACCTTACCTACCAAGGACCACCTAAAAATGTCCCTAGTTCATTAGGGGTTAAGCCTGCATCACTAGATCCCTGACAATGCTTTGTATGTAACAAGGTGGGCCCATGTGAGGGTAAATTGTCCAGAGAAAAGGAAATCTACGACTGGGAAACAGACCAGCTCATTCCCGGCTGTTTTGTTTGTTACAACCTGTTACTGTAGGTAACAAGATTACTGATGGTAAACTCTGAAGACATTATTCCCAGGAAAACCATGGATGTTAAAGGAATTGGAGGAATCAGCCCTGCAGTGCCCATGGCTCAGGTGTATGTGGATTGTGGTGCAGTGAGAGGGGTTAGGGAGGTGGAAGTGTCGGACACCATTCCTACCAATGTGTTGCTGGGAACTGATCTGGCCAGGCTGGTATCCCAGTATGTGTCTGCAACAGCTTCCAGTGAATCGGCACCTGTACTGTGAAAGGAACAGGAGAAATCCCGGGCTTTCACTGTGCTATCCCTGTGCGAACTGGTTCGTCTTGGCACGGCAGAAACCATCTGATTACACCTTCCAGATACACTGCGCAGGGGTCTTGCAAAGTACGACACAGTAGGCTTGTGTGTTACAAAGCAAGTTCCGATTTATTAGGGTTACAGCAGTTGCTTATATAGCCAATATGACATGTTACAAAGGTATATGCCTTAGCCTAAGGGAAAATGAGAAGTATTATTCTGTGTGTCTGCAGAAAGAAACAATGTAGAAGTTGTGAGAGTGGGGTGTGATAAGAAGAGATGTACGTGCCATATAAGCAGGTTTTGCACAAAGAAGTCTGAGCAAGGACAGAAGTTTCAAGGATAGAAGTTAACCCTTTCAGTTCCCCCCTTTCATACTGGAGACTCCTGAACATCATAAGGTACTGTGTAATGACTTTGTACAATTTGGGAGAATGGAGGAACCAGGGGATGGATGTTTATCTGTAGTTCCACCAGTGACAGATTCAGGGGTACCCAAGAATTTCTCTCCGGTCACACAGGATAAAAATGTTTACTGTAACCCCATAGACTATTATGATGAAGTAGACTGTATTGGTATCCCATCTGTTGTAGCTGTGACCCATCAGCAAAGTGCACAGGCCTCAAACCAGTGTCAGACCTAGTTATGGGGGGATCACCTGTGTTTATCAGACCCCTCACACACTGAAATAGGAGACTCAGAAGTTATGAAGTCCCTGACATTTATCAGTTTCACAACAGGGCCGGTGTCTCAGACTAGCAGTTCTGAGTTTGAATCAGCTCTAAAAACAGATGGTAGCTTAGAAAAGCTGAGATGTCTTTAAGCTGGACCCCCAAGCTTGACCCCCACCTGAGTCTGACAAGGAAAAGTTATATTGGGACCATGGAAACCTGTATAGAGAACTAATTCCAACTGATACCATAGAACCATGGATTATTGAAAGACAATTTATAGTACCTTTTAAGTTTAGAGAACCATTATTGAAGGTGGCCCATGAGATTCCACTAACATGGGTACTGATATTTCTAACTATTGTCATTCTTGTGTCACTTATCAACATGTTAGTAAAGCTGGGGATGTTGTGAAGGCCCCATTGATTCCATTGCCTGTTATTGATGAACCTTTTCAAAGGGTGGCCATAGATATTATAGGTCCTCCAGCCATACCCAGCAGTGCTGGCAAGAGATTTATCCTCACAGTAGTAGATGATGCTACTAGATACCCAGAGGCAGTAGCTCTGTCCTCTATACGGATAGACAAGGTTGCTGTTGAGCATATTTTCACGGGTCGGCTTTCCTAAGGAAATACTGACAGATCATGGCACTCAATTTATATCCAACCTGATGCAGTGCCTGTGTCAGAAAATACAGGTAGAACATATAGTTGCCGGTCTCTATCATCCACAAACTAATGGGCTCTGTGAACACTTTAATGGGACGTTGAAACAAATGCTTAAAATGTTTATGGACTCACAGGGAAGAGATTGGGAGCAGTACCTCCCCTATTTACTCTTTGCTTACAGGGAAGTACCCCCAGACTTCTACTGGTTTCTCACCATTTGAGCTCCTGTATGGGAGAAGGGTGCGGGGCCCATTAGGCCTAATTAGAGAGGCCTGGGAAGGTAAAATGGTCCATTCAGTATATCATGAAATTTCATGAGAACATGGAAACTCTGTGTCTGGTGCATGAAAATATGGAACAGGCTCAGGCAAATCAGAAACAGTGGTATGACTGCAACTCCCATGAAAGAGTTTATGAAATGGGGCAGAAAGTGTGGGTCCTAATACCAATGAGACAAAAGAAGCTTCAGGCTGCGTGCGAGGGGCCTGACATTATTCAGAAGCGAATTAATGATGTAACTTATGTGGTGGCTCTTGATGACAGGGGAAAAGGCAAAAGGTTTTCCATATCAATATGATGAAAGCTCAATGTGACAGGGCTGCCCGTTTGCATCGTCCTGTCAGACAATCAGCTGATAGAGTTTCCTTCGAGGTACAGGCAGATATTAAAAGGGAAATAGAAGAAATTCTAGCCCTTGATGTAATTCAAAAAGCACAGTGCCTGGGCCTCACCAGTAGTCCTTGTCCCCGAGAAGGACAAATCCACCAGGTTCTGTGTGAACTACAGAAAGTTAAATGCTGTAACTGTCTTTGATGCCCATGCCAAGGATGGATGAATTATTAGATAAGTTGGCAGGTGCCAGTTATTTAACCATCATGGACCTGAGTACAGGTTATTTGCAAATTCCCCTCACAGGAAAGATCTGCTTTTGTCACTCCCTTTGGGTTATTTCGTCGTGTCTGGGGCATCGCATGAGTGCTAATATTTCCTAAGTGCTAATATTTCACAAGTGCTTAGAAAAGGCAGTTAAACAAGGCAGTTCCATGGAACTAACTCCTCTCTCTTCTCATTCCTACAGGTAATTCTGCCATATCCATATACTGCAACTGTTTATTCTGGTAATTCTGCTATATCCATATATTGCTACATATCTATTGTAACTCCCTATTCTAGTAATTCTGTTTATATCCCTACTTGTATCTGTTAACCCCAATAACTTTTGTCTGTCAGTCCTATTCTACTTTAGTTCTTTGATAAATATCTCAAGCTCACATCTGTGTCCCCTCCTCTGTGAACAAGAGATATTTTTATAGCCCAAAATCTGGTTCTGGTGTCTGTAAAACTCTGCCCTTTGCTAGCTATTTAATTGATTCATTGATTAATTAGGCTCTGGTTTTCCCAATCAGCTACATATAAATTCAGACCCAGTACTGGGGATGGTACTAGTGCTAATATTTCACAAGTGCTTAGAAATGACAGTTAAACAAGGCAGTTGGACAAGACATTGACAAGGCAAAAGGAACCGGATTCCCCTGTAATCAACAGTGAACCATCTGGGATAAGAAGAAAACAGATTTGTTTGTACCTGCCAGTTTGTTACTTCTTACTCCAAACATACTTTATCCTGTATTTCTCCTCCTCTCACTCATGTTTCATAAAACATTTTTCACTCCCTCCTCCATCAAATCCCACTTCTATACAAATCTCAGCCTCTCTTCTCTCCTTCCCTCTCCACACATGAAGTTTATAAAGTTCTCTGTTTAGCTATTCCACAAAACTCCTCTTTTTCATACAAACTAAGGACTTATAAATCCCACTGTCACTTAGTCTTTCCTTTCTATTACTGGCAGCTGGGGACATTTCCCCAAACCCTGGCCCTTACCCCATCCCAGTTATATCACGGCCACGAGCTCCTTCTCTCCGGAGCAAATTCAAACAGTACAGAACTCTTACTGCTATACCCAAAAACCCAGTTAATCTTTCCTGTGCTCTCTGGAATGTCAGATCTGTCTGCAACAAACTCACCGCTATACACGACCATTTCATTGCCAATTCCTTTAACCTACTCGCACTTACTGACACCTGTCTCTCTCCTACTGACACTGCCTCACCTGCTGCCCTGTCCTATGTCCCGGTGCCTTGGGGTTATCCTAGATTCTGCCCTGTCATTCACTCCTCATATCCAGTCACTTATTAAATCATGTCACTTCCACCTAAGGAACATATCCAAAATACCATCATTTATCAGCCAAGATGCTGCCAAAATTCTTATTCACTCTCTCATCATATCACGTCTAGACTACTGTAACTCTCTATTAATTGGCCTCCCCCTCCAGAGACTGTCAGCTCTCCAGTCCATAATGAACACTGCTGCGAGGCTCATACACCTCAGCAACCGCTCCTCCTCTGCCTCGCCATTCTGTCAATCCCTGCACTGGCTTCTGTTACCTTTCAGAATCAAATTCAAATTAATGACCCTGACATTCAAAGCACTTCATAACTCTGCCCAACCCTACATCTCTGAACTCATCTCTATATACTCACCCACTCGCTTACTACTCTCCTCTACTGACCTGCTCCTCAACTCTTCTCTCATTACCTCCTCACATGCTCACATTCAAGACTTTGCAAGGGCTGCACCCCTCCTCTGGAACTCTCTCCCACGGTCTGTCTGACTTTCTCCCAACCTTTCTGCTTTCAAGAAATCTCTTAAAACACACTTTTCGAGAAGCCTCCCCTCACTCTGCTTAACTACCAAACACAACACCACATACAGTACCACATTTCTCACCCACTTAATTCCATCTTGCCCACTCCCACACCTTGTGTATTACTCCCTTCCCTTTAGAGTGTAAGCTCTTTCTGCATAGGGCCTTCCTCACCTCTTTGTACCTGTATTGATTGTGATGTTTGTTACTCCATATATTCTATGTATGTAATTCATGTGATTTAGTTGTATAATCACATTTACTTTACAGTGCTACGCAATATGTTGGTGCTATATAAATACATGTTAATAATAATAATAATTTCAATTTAAAGTAATGCCTTGTGGCATGAAAAATGCATCTGCTATATTTCAAAGAGTTGTAAATGGTTTCTAGATGGACTGGAGCAATTTGCAGTAGCCTATTTAGATGATATTGCTGTATTCAGTCACACCTGGGAGGAGCACCTAACTCACCTGTCCCAAGTCCTAGGTAAAATCAAAGCAGCTGGTTTGACTATCAAACCTGGTAAATGTCAGACTGGTATAAGAGAAGTACAGTATTTGGGACACAGAGTACGAGGGGGAACACTTAGACCAGAAACAGAGAAAGTGGAAGCTAAAATGGCCTGGCCCACTCCACAAACCAAGAAACAAGTCATGTCCTTTTTAGGAACTGCTGGATATCATAGAAAATTTGTGCCAAACTATAGCTCAATAGCCAAACCAATAACAGATTTGACAAAGAAAAAACTCCCCAAAGTAATTTTATGGGGCCCAGACTGTGAAAAATCTTTTTTTGGGCTTAATAAGGCCCTAGCTAACTCTCCAGTGTTGTCGGCCCCAGGCTTTACTCATAGATTTCTTGTACAGACAGATGCGTCTGCCTATGGCATAGGGGCAGTTCTCAGCCAGGTGAACAAAAGGGGAGAAGAACATCATATACTGTAGCTGAGCAGAAAGCTGTTGCCAAGAGAAGTAGCCTATGCCACCATAGAGAAGGAATGTCTGCCAATCAGGGTCGGACTGGGGGGCCCGGGGCTGCTGCCCCAGGGCCCCCCACTGCCGCGCCGGCGTGTACGCCGCATATCTGCGCCGGCATGTGCGCTGTGTGCCCGCGCATGCGCGCGGAGCCGAGTTTATACAGAGTGCGCACTAAATTTTTTTGCCCGCAACCTCCGATAAAGGGGGTTGCGGCATTAACAGGCAGATATGGGTACGGATCTGGGCCGGCGGGGCCCACCCGTTTTTTTCCTGGTGTCCCGCCGGCCCAGTCCGACACTGCTGCCAATTGTTTGGGCCTTGCAAAAAAATGACAACCCTATTTATATGGACGCAACTTTACAGTTATTATAGATCATGACCCTCAAAGCTGGCTCAGCCGTGTGGCTGGGGACAATGGGAAATTGCTCAGGGGGAGTTTGACTCTCCAACAATATGATTTCACTATCCAACACTAGAGAGTGATGATGGGAATGCAGATGGCCTGTCAAGCCAATCAGAAGCTTCCAGCATGAGCGCAGTGTAGATGACCTGTAAGTCAATATCCACTTTCTCACTGTAAAAGAGGGAGGTGTCATGATACAGGCCTGTAACAGTTAATAAAACAGGCCGAGGTATCCTAAGAAATATTTCTACCAGTACCTAAATCAGGTCTGGAGTCAGCCATTTATAATAGGGTCACAGACTATGTTGACCTTCTCCAAGCCCAGGCTGATAAGAGCCATTCCATGGGGAGGGGAAGCCCAAGGAGGGAGAACATAAAGTTCCCAGGAAGACCCTCACAGGTGAAGTGATGGTCACATATAACACCTCCTGAAACGTATTTATCCTCATATAGGCAATTTCAGCTTTCAGAAGAGTCCAAACATGACTGGGTTTGTTACTCTGTGTATTAGATGTGAATATCTGGGCAGGGGCAGGTCACACAGTATTGATGTTTAGTATCTATGGAATCCCTGAGAGAATTAATAACCAATGAATATGTAAGAAGGTGATTGGGTTGTGTGCATGAAAACGTGTATTGTATGTGTAAAGCGAATGTGAGTGTTGTAAAAATGTTGAAGTGATTGGAAGTGTTAAATGTTTTGGAGACTGTAATGTGTAAAATGCACCACAAGGGGGCAGTGTTGTCATGCAAGTGAATGGTAAAGGTTTCATGTGGTGACCTGGGGAAAGGCACAAGCAGTGCAGTGAGGACAGTACATGATCGGGGAATGTTATCAGCACATGTACAGTGAATGTTAAGGGGATGGTTAATTAGGGATAGTATATAAAGGGGTGAAACACATTAATGGGTGTTCAGTGGATGCTTCTGAAGAAAAGTAGATAGTGATAGGCTACCGTAAAAGTACTAGGTACTATAGATAGTGAGTGGACCACTAGAATGAGTAGTTAAGACCCCAACGAGGAGTAAGTGGCTTTGCCAGTGAGGGCCGGAGTGTTAGGGGGGAACACGAACATCGTGAAGGAGGGGCGCAAGTATAATCCTATGTGGAGTAGCCAGAGGGACATAGGACGTATGCCGGACTGGTAGGACCAGAAGGTGGAAAATTCCTCTCCTAAAAGGTCCGCGGTGCACTGCTGGGGTGTCAGCCCGACTGAAGTAGGAAGGTGGTAAGTCGCCTTGGAAAGGGGTTTTCCTGTGTCTCCAGTGATTCCGTGTGAGGGGTTTGTATGAAGTTATTGCTCTGCAAGGAAGGGAGTAAGTGAAACCCATGGGACTGTGTATGGACTGTACAAAGTTAATGGATATTGGAAGGCATTGCCAATAAAAGTTCTTCATTTTTCTGATTTTACATCGTGTGGATATCCATCATTTAAGTGAAGGTTGGTTGCCATGGGGACAGTGGGGCATTAACCCCTAACCCCCCTTACATAATTCAGTGTTAACCCCTTCCTACCCTTACATAATTTGGCGCTGCGAGCAGGGTAAGGAAGTGGATGTGCTGTGTGGAAACCCCTATGAAGATTGGATTTGTTTATTGGGATCATGTACAGCGCTGTTTCCTGGTTTGGCTGCCTGTAACTGCTGTGACAGGAAGGACGTATGTGAGGCAGCGTCTGGTGCCAGGCAGGAAGTGGGCAAGCAACTTGGGACCCATTTTCATGCCACAGGAACAGGAAACAGTAGTGTGGCCATCTTAAAACACAAAAGACTGTGAGGTGTGGCGCAGTATTGTGGTGACGCGAGTGGAAGAAGCAAAGGAGTGTTGTAACCATGCAGAGTACCTCCGCAGCTGAGATGTCTGACAAGCACCGTGATGGTTCCCATGTGCGGGAACTGCGGCGACGAGGCCCAGTGGTCGGAGGTGCGGGCGGCTGGACATCGCCCGGTTTGCATCCGGGATTACTTCACTGGCCCGGTCTACCTAAAGACCCAGCTATCTGAATCGATGAACTACATCGACTGGCGCCTGACTGCATGGGAGGCCTGGCGCCTTACCGTACCGGAGGGAGAAGCTGCGCAGATAGCAGGCAAGATGGCGGTAACCGGACTGCTGAGCTCCGATTCAAGCCACGAGGCTCCGCCGCCCTATACTGTGAAGGATGGCGGTGTGGAAGTGCCTGACCCGCGACCAACCTCGGCAGCAGGTATGATGCATAAGGCGTTGCGCACCAACGTCATGCCGTGGCGTACTGGCAGTCGCAGTACACTACCTAGTGTTCCCATACCCCCAGTGGTGCAGGACTCCATCGATCGGGTGGATTCCTGGCTAGACCCGCACAGTGCCAGGGCATCAGAAGGGGCCCCATGGGAGGAGCATTGGGAGGCAGAACCCCATGCGGGAAGTACAGAAGGTGCTGCATCTGTGGCGGCGGTACCCGCAGTAACTGAGCCGGTTAAGGCGGAGGTTCCCGAAGTGGAGCAGAGGGTATCACCGCCGGTGAGTGTGTTGTTGTTGGGTGCTGGATCCTGAAGCAGTGTGTATCGGTCACCACATACTCAAATGGTGAATGATGAAAGCACATTCTGGGTGTTACTGGGGAAAGCTCAGGAAAAAGAATTTAGGGCCGTGTCCCAGGTCCAAAAGAAGATTAACTTAGAGATTAGCAAGAAATGGGGCTTCTACATGCCGTACGCCCCGCAGTATGTTTTTGACAAAGTTGAAAAGAACTTAGAAAAATGGGTGCGGCAGGATATCCTCTCCTTTCTGAAACTGGATGAACACCGTTTGGTGCACCCCGACAGCGATACTCGGAAGAGAGCGAAAGATCTCTTGGAGGAGACTGTTCCCATGTGGGGGCAAGAGCGCACCTTGATGCGGCACTATGTCCGGAGTGGCACCAAGCACAACCCAGAGCGGCACCTCAGTGTCCATGTACCCTTGGAGGGTGGGGGTACCGTGGAAAAACCTCACCCAAGGAATTACATCTCATTTGTTAACACCAAGAACTGGTTCGCCCGGATGATCTGAGAACAGAGACTGTTATTTGAATGCACAGAACTGTTGGTGAGTGCAAAGTTTACAGAGACTGTTATTTGGTTCTTAACATTGAAAAGGATTATCCAGTCGGGGTAATCAGTTAACTGTTTGGGTTCCACAATGCCATGGGAAA